>NC_056733.1:350908509-351208509 GCF_019279795.1 Protopterus annectens | reverse complement strand
GCACAACCAAGTCAGATTCTTGCTGACCAAAGACAAAGTACAGGCCAGGATCATTCTTCAAGTTCTAGGGACTATGGCGTCCACCATTTTTTTTAGTTCACCTAGCCCGTCTTACACATGAGAGTGTTTCAGTAGCTATTTGCCCAGTGGTCAATGCAGGATCTACCCTTGTCCCACCAAATACTCATTACAAACTCCTGCAAGAAGGATCTAACATGGTGGTTACATACAGATCAGCTTTATCTAGGTTGTCCCCTTCATCTCCCGTAACAAAATGCAATCTTGACCACGGACGCTTCCCAGATTGGGGGGGGGGTGGGGGCATTATCTGGGAATGACGGTCCAAGGTATCTGGCAAGATCATGAGAACCACTTCCACATAAATGTTTTGGAGTTGAGAGCAGTGCTGTATGCGTTGCAAGCACTTCACAGTACTCTTCCCACTGGGACAATTGCAATTCAATCAGACAACATGTCTGTAGTGTGGTACATAAACAAGCAAGGGGGAACCAAGTCTTACCCACTTTGTCGAGAGGCACAAAGAGTATGGAAATGGGCGATGGACTCTCAACGGTTTCTGGTAGCAATGCACATTCTGGGGAAGTCCAGTGTGATAGCAGACAAACTGAGTCGAGCAATTCTGATGCCTCACGAGTGGTCCCTGAAAACAGAAGTTGCAGAAGACATTTTCCGCAAATGAGGCCACTCTTGCTGCGATCTATTCGCCACGTACATGAACGCCAAATGCAGCAACTACTTTGCCCTCATTCCCCATCTGGCGATGTCACCCAGGGACGCTCTAGTCTACAATTGGCCTCCAGGACTTCTCTATGCTTTTCCACCCTTTCCTGTCATACCCAAAGTGATTCAGAAAACAAAACTGTTGAAGAGTACCAGATCATCATTGCTCCTTACTAGCCTCGCCAAGTTTGGTTGCCCTTCCTGTGGCCTTATCTCTTGGAGGAATCGTGGATTCTGGAACCATCTCCAGACCTCCTGATTCACCAATTGCGACAGTTCTATCCTACCATCCAAACCCTGAAATTGACAGCATGGCTGCTCCAGTTCCAAGAATAGCCAGGTGTATGTCCCTTTCTCCTGCTGTTAAACACATACTCATTTCTTCCCACAAACCTTCCACCAGGAAGTTATACTCCAGAAAATGGAAAAGGTTTTCCATTTGGGCAGCTAAACAAGGCATAGATCCTTACTTAGCCCCCATAGAGTCTATCCTGTCCTTCCTCGCATCTATTTTTCAAGAAGGAGCTGCAGCTGCTACCATTAGAGTTCAGTTGGCTGCCATCTCAAATTATCATTTTGGGAACATGGGAAATTCTGTTATGTCCCACTCTTTATGTAAAACCTTTTTGAAAGGAGTCCTCCTCAGACCTCCAATCAGGCAACCTCAGGAGCCCTGGGACTTAAAGTTAGTTCTGACCTCATTGATTTCTCCACCATTTGAACCGTTTTCTTCATCCGACTTGAAATTTTTGTCTTGGAAGACATTGTTCTTAGTAGCTATAACATCTGCTAGGAGGGTTTCAGAATTGCAAGCTCTGACCATTCGACCCCCATATATTATATTCCATAAGGACAGAGTCTCCCTAAAAACTAATCCTTCTTTCCTCCCGAAGGTATGCTCAGAACATAATCTAAACTCAACTACTGAATTACCAGTATTCTTCCCTAATTACAGTAATAAGTCAGAATACAGACTGCATCAACTAGATGTCCATAGAATTCTCCGATTTTACTTGCACAGGACTAAATATTTCAAGAAATCAGATCAATTGTTTGTTTCCTTCTCAGACAAAAACAAAGGCTTGCCCGTTTCCAAAGTAACTCTGTCTAAATGGCTTTCAGACTGCATTTCATTTTCTTACAAAAGTGTTGGGAAACAATTGCCTGCTAAAGTAAGAGGTCATTCAACTAGAGCAGTATCAGCCTCATGCGCCTTAAAATCCAAACTTCCAATTGATACCATTTGTGCAGCAACTACATGGCCAAGACCTCATACCTTTGTCACTCATTATAAATTAGAGCTGGCCTCCAGGGACAGGTCATCATTTGGGTACACTGTGCTTAAGAGTCTCTTTGCTTGAGCCACCCAGGGTAAAGGTACTGGGGACGCTGTCCCATCCAGTAAGAATTACGGCGAGATAGGACTACATAACATTAAGAAGTAATGTACTTACCATAATGTTCCATGTTTGTAGTCCATCTTGCCTACATTCTTGCGTCCCACCCACCTTCCGGTATCCTGGAGGAACTGGTGGACTATCCATTATGCTGTCTGACCTTGTTATAGTTGTCTGTCCACATGCCGTGGATAGTAAAACAAAATGCTTTTGTTACATGTACATAGTTATTGATAGTATAATCACTATCATGTATTTAGGTACTTACTTGCAAACAAGATCTGGGAAATTGCCATGGTGCACCATGAGATAGGGGATAGTCTCAAGCCAGTAAAAGCTCTCAAGCTTTTATATCAGCCGAGTCGGAGCCAAGGTTCGGCTCCAAACCCATCCAGCAAGAATGTAGGCGAGATGGACTACAAACATGGAACGTTATGGTAAGTACATAACTTCTTATTTTTTATATTTTTTCCTCAACAGATTTGTTTGTTTTTCAATTACAGGTTATAGGTCACATTAAAGGTGGAAAAAGTTTTGAAATGATTTATTGTGGTCTCATTTTTTTATATCACAAAAACCTGGCATTTTAAGAGGGTGTGTACATTTTTTATATCCACTGCAAATTCTTAACATGGAAAGCTGTTTTGTTGCTAACCTTTCTCATAGAAGGGTTTCCTGAACTTCAAGCCCTTATGGATACTCAACCTGTTCTACTATTTCACAAGGACAGGATGAGTCTTAAAACCAACCCTTCTTTTGTGATAAAGGTAGTTTGTAAATGTACCCTTTATCAGACTATTCGTCTCTCTGCTTTTACCCTAATCCACAAGTTAAGGGAGAAATAACTTACTGCTTCTTAGACATACACAGACAGCTCTTATTTCTGGATGAAACAAAATCTTAAGGAAAACAAATTAACTTTTTGTCTGTTATGATGAGGAGTAAAAGGGACAGCCAGTTTCTAAACAAACTATTTTGAGATGGCTTTCTGTTCAGTTCTGTTATAAATGTCATGCCAGGAACATTCCAGAAGATATAAACGTTCACTGTATATAGGGCAGTTGCTACATCAGGGGCACTTTTGAAAGGTATGGTATTCTATTTTAGAACCAGTTACTTGCTCCTCTATTCACACATTTACCACACATTGTAAACAGAGCCAGAACTAGATTTGCCAACTGTTGTGCAGGTCATCCTGTATTCTAGATAAACTTATCCCTCCATACTTATTAAAACTTTGGGAATCTCATTTGTGAAGAAGACTGCAACAGTGATCTTATGAGGAACATAGTACAGATATATAAGTAACGTACCATAACAGTAGAGTAGATGTTTGAATAGATCATTGCTGGAGTACATATATCTTACTTGCACCCCCTTTGTTACTCATTTTTTCTGTCTGGGGAGAGGTGTCCTTTGGTACTCATTTGTCCCACGCCCTTTTTCCCTTTCTAGGACTTATCTTAGAGCTGTAGGTTTCAACCTGTCACCTTTAGAGATAAAAAAAAAAAATCTTTCAGTTCCAGAATGTCTGCAAGTCCCTGTTATATTGCCATATATTTGATTTTTTTGTCACTGTTTGAACAAGTGAATTTTACTTGGTACTGTGATTATGTGTGCTGTTTACTACACTATGCAGATTGTAGAACAAGGCTTAACACAATTTAAATTCTGTCTGCTATATGGCTGCCCCTACATCAAATTCAGTTGCACCTAAAAAGAAGAAACTCAACAAAAACATTCCTCAGCCTGTGGTTTGTAAATCTGTTGTTGCCTTAAGCCAGCCCACAGTTACTTACCTTTTTCCTCATCAAACCCTTTAGGTGCAGGAGAGGTCCGGCGTTAAGAAACGTCTTGCCATGCATTATGCTCTGTCCACATATATTATATTTTGTCCTCTAGTGTAGTTCACCACACAACAGTGAGGTTATTACCTGAGGGTTGGCATACTAGTTAAGGTGTTTACCTCATATGCACAAGGTAACCAATGTTGATTCTTGTCTTGGGAAGCATGGCTGGGCTTAAAAAGGCCTCCTAAAGTCATTAGCTTAATAATCACCAAACTTTGTGGATTGGCATATTGGTTAAGGTGTTTACCTCACAGACACGATGCACAAGGTTTTGATTCTCCCCTTTGAAAGGTAATTGTCTAGTATTAAAATGGCCTGCAGTGGCAGCTGGCTTAGTACTTACCCATGAACATGACTGATATGGTTTCCTTAGCTAAGTGTGTTTTACAGTCATCTAATCTCAGAGGCTGTGCTCCCATTCAGAATGATTTAGGGGGTACCTTTTCTAGAGATCAGTCTGATGCTGCAGATTTTGATGGGGACTCTGGTGCAGATAGTAGTGAACACTCTTGAGTCCGGTCACTCTGATTCTTTGGAAGGTGAACAGGTTCAAAACCCCAAGCAGGGGTTCACCTTTCAGCAGATGCTAGTTAGGTTTAGATGTATATTTAACTGGAAGCAATTTGGAGCTATGCCAGAGATTGACAGATTATGATTTTACTGAGGATGAGATTACAAATGTTTTGGCTGTTACTCCACTGCTACTGGCATTAGAAGATGCCTATAAAACTGCATGTAAAATCCCTTTGGCTAGTGAACCAGTTCCTAAAAATTGCTGTGAGGAAGTACAAGGTATACTCTGATCTTGCTGCCCTCTTTGCTCCTTTATCAGCTGACCCAGCTGCAGTTTCTCCAGCTGCCAACTCTAAAAAGAAAGCCTTGCCTTCTTTGGACCCTAAACCGACGGATAAAATTGGCAAGTGATTAGAATCTCAGGAAAAAGTAGTCTCAATCTGGCAATTTAGTCTTTAGAATTTTAAATTATCAGGGCTACATGTGGAAGTTTATTCTGCAGGGTGCTTACAGTAATTTAGATGAATTTGCTATATATCTGCCTGCTGAACAGAAGTCTTATATGAATGAGATTGTTTCTGTTGTGACTCAGGCTTCAAACCATCCTTTGAGGAGTGTCTTGGAAGGTGAGAACACTATTTCTAGAAATGTAACTGCTTCTCTTGTATTGAGGTTTGCTTGGTTACATAACCAGAATTTTTCTTTTTCTAGGGATTTAAAAAAATGAAAACTTGAATGGTCCTGTAAGCTCTGAAATTGTATCTGGTCCTGCTACTACCCAGATTATCAAACAATGGAATGATAGAACTAATTTGATGCATGGGATATCTAGAATGTTTCATTTTCCCAAGTTCTCCTTTAACAAGGCGTCCAACTTCAAATGGCAAAAAAATAAAAAATCAGGGTACCAAGAGGAAATGACAGGAGGATAGTGCTTCCAAACCTCAAATATTTCCCCTGCTAAAGAAAAACGATGCCACAATCCCTTTAACCTTCCTCCAGGGTTTTGCTCAACTCAGCAGCCTGGCCACAAGTAGTCTCAGACAAATTGATGCTGAGAATAATTCAGTGAGGATACTCATGGATGTGGACAGAAAATCCTCCTCCCTTCACAGAAATCCCACCCACCCTCCATACCAGAAACACCAGTTCTTTCCGATACCCATTCACAAGTTGTAAACCTGGGTTATAAAACCAGTTCCTACACCACAAAAAGGAAAATAGTTTTACACCAGAATCTTTTTGGTGTCCAAAAAGGAGCTATTGTGAAGACTAGTATTGGTTTTGACATACCTTAATACCTTTCTGAAAGTACTCAGAATTCAAAATACTTAACCTGCAGACAGTTCTACCACTGTTTCATGGCGACTTTTCTTCTGAAGGATTCTTATTTTCACATGCCAATTGCTCCCAAGTTCAAGTTAAACCTACAAATGTCCTGTCCACACACTCACAAAGAATTGTCGTCTTCTGGTGTATGATTGACACAGAAAAAAAGTGCAACCTTTCTATAAGGATACATGGTCCTGAGTGTTCAGAACATTTTTAGAGATTTCTCTCTTCAAGAGGCTGCCTCCACAAGATAGTTTCTCAGAATTCTAGGCCTCATAGCCTCAGTGATCCTCATGACACCATGAGCAAGACTCCAATTGAGAAAGATTTAGTGGTACTTAATTGATAAACCCAACACCTGCTTCCCCTGGAGTTCCAGGTAACAGTGCTGGATTTTGGGAAATGAGAAATCTGATGTCAATTTTCATTCATTCCTAAACCATTGGGTTTGGATCTTATCCTAGGATCTGACTTAGCCGATACTGTAGCTCATCGCCAACTAGAACTCTGAAGCTCCTTTCTACCCATAATGAACCAACCCCTAACATACCACAGATCACATTTGTCACTTCAGTGTTTAGACGTAGTCAGCTTTACTCTCGACCGTTTTGGATTAAGATAAGTGAATCATTATTAATATTTTTTTCTGATTTTCTATATATCTTTATATACATATTCTAGGTTATTTTAATTACCATTGCTGGTATTACTGTTTTTCATTCTTAACTACAGCTTTTCTAACGTTTTACACATTCGTGTATTTCTTCATACCATTGTTGGTACTCACTTTTCTTTTTTTTTTTTTTATTCCTTATGCAAAGAAAAATGATAAAAATAATAAAAATATAGTATCTTTAGGCACTCATACCTTTTTCTGTATTTCTGAAAATGTTGGAGAAAGGTTTTAAAAAATGTAGAAAATGCAGCCTTAAGCTTCCTTACTCTGATGCTCATGACCTTTGTGTATAGTGCTTGAGCCCTGAGCATCTCAATGTTGACTGTGACATTTGTAAGAGTTTCAGTCCACATGCATTAGCGGATAGAAGAAATAAACTTATATTTTAAAAGGATTGCTTCCAACTTCTTTTCTGAAGCCTTATCTGGGGCTAACCCCCCCCCCCCCCACACACACACACACACACACACACACACACACACAAAGCATCTTCCAAGGACGCTCCTAAAAAGTTCCAGAAGAAATTGGATTCTTGCACCCCATCATCTTCAAAACCTCCTTCAAAAAATCTAGACTGGATCCGAAGCCTTCACAATCCAAGAAGTATTTTGCCTCTCTTAAAACATCTTTGGATTAGGGTTCTTCAGCTACAAAGATTCTACCTCGCATCTGATATTCCCCTTCTATTCACCCAGTTCCTTCAAGACTGCCATCTCCCTTCCTTGAGAGGCAATGGTCCAAATTGCCATCCATTGCTTCATCTCTTTCTTCCAGGAATCTCATGGAAGCCAAAATGGGTAGAATGAGGAGGAAGTTTCGCTTGGTGCAAATTCAGATGGGGGTTCTCCAGGCTCCAACCCCTTTGGGTCAGGAAGCCTTAGCTAGGTTTATACCCCTCCAGCCATGGCTGCTTCTCTGATCTGACACTTTGTTTCAGAGTCTTTGGATCTGAGTTTGCAGAGCTGTCTTGTTTGGATCTGAGAGCATTGGTGTCCTCAGATCCGAAGTTTTCTCTGAATGCACCAGCTCTGAGTTTGCTGCCTAGTGGCTCTCAGAGCCATAGTGTCCCAGTCAGATCCAAGGTATTGGAGTCAACTCCAAAGTTTTCAGAGCCGTTTCTGCCTGTCAGAGCCACATCCCTGGACAGCTCACCTCTGGCCTCTGCCTTGGGTGGTTTGCCTTCAGGGCAGATGGAGCCAGTGAGACAGAAACATGGCTTCTTGTTTCCATCGGCTTCCTTCTCCCTGGGATGATCTGCCTTCGAGGTAGTGAAGGGAGTGTTCTCTGCTTCGGCAGGACAGAGGGTCTGTCCCCCCCTCGGATCTACCTTCTAAGTCCCATGTGTTTTTGCACCAAGAGCCTCAACATTCATCTCCAAATGGATAGCCAGTCCAAACATGATATATTTTCACTGTTCTCTTTCCAGTTTACTCATGCTTTTTTTCTTATAGCGTTTCCATATCGTTATTCCATACTCAAGTTTGGGTCTAATGTAACTAACAAACAACAACTTCATTATTTTTGATTTCCTAGACTTTATAAGTCTTTTAAATGTGGGTGGTTGGTCTTCCCAAAATCTTTCTGCAGAGGAATCAGTGTTTCTGGAAGCATTTGGATGTAGGCAGTCTACCTCTTGAGTGACACTACCCGCTGACAAGCTCATAGATTTGAACTCTCAGCAGGCATGGAAGGAACCTGATACAGTTCAACCCATCACCACGAGACCAGATCGAATTCTGGCACCACTGTCAGGAAGGGAACACTGGAGTTAAGGATGTACCTCTAGATGCCATAGCCGTAGCGATGGCCACAAAAAGGGACTTGCGGAACAAATTTCTACTGTCCGTTCCCCTAACAGAGAGTTTAGGGCTTTGGGCAGGTTCAGAAAGAGTGCCTATACATTTGCTCTTAGGTCACTGAACTGTCTGTCACATTTTACAAGGTTAGAAAGAGATTTGATAAAGGAGCTATCAAATACTCTATTGGGTCCACTACTGCATAGACTCGAACTTCAGTTGCCTCACATTTGGCAACCCTTCAGTCCATCTCAAATTTGTCCATGAGGCTTATCTCTTGTGCAGCTGAGGGTACCTCAAGGGCGGCTGGTTCAGGCATCTCAATAATGAGACATCCCTGGATGCACCTGTGTGATTTTGTAGAGCCTTTCAAGTCTTTTTCATCCTTTGCTCCTTTTGACAGATCTTCCCTGTTTGATCATCAAAGTGAAAGATGTCCTGTCCAGGTGCAAGAAGGATGGAAAGATCCTCTTTTCTGTGGGAGTACATTTTTCAACCCCCAAAGGACCTTTTCTAGGAAACAACATGGGGGGGGGGACAAAAGATGTGGTTCAAAAAATCTCTGGGTCCTTTTCAAGATCCACGTGGAGAAGGTTCCCCCAGAGACAGAGGGGGGAGCACAAATGGAAGGTGATGCCCACATGGCAGATGGCAACACAGTCATGTGGTACCTTAAACAAGAGAGTAGAAGGTTATACACTCTTTGCCAGTTGGCACTGTGCTCATCCCTTATCAGAATCATCATTGAGTACAATGACCTTTTGACATGTACCTTGCCAGGTACTTGCAACAGCTAGAACACTCTCAAAGGTTCCTCACCAGCAGAATCTAGGATATGAAATACCCTGTCATACACAGATCACATTAAGGTATTGTCTCTGTACTCAGTCTTCTACAGGTTACTGAGAGGTGATCTATGCCTACCTAGCATACAAGGCTTCCTCTGATCCATCACCTTTAACCTCTATGGTTCCCTCATCTTATTTCCTTACCTACTGAGTAACATAACCTTCTGATCATTTTTTCCTTTACCACTATCTGCCATCCAGTATGTTCACCTGTTCTACCTCAGCTACTCCTCAAGAATCTATGACTTCTTTTTAACTTAATAATGATAGGACTCTTAAGCGGACGTCTTTGTTCCATAACTTCTCTTTAATCAATGTCATCATAATTATTGTATTATGTTCCTTGGATATTACTTGTATGTCTCATATATTGTATGATGCTTTTTGTTTTTCCTTTGATATTACTTGTATGTCCATATATTGTATGATTTTTGTTTTTAGCTATGTATAATGACAAAACATTAATTCCTCCAATTGTTTAATTTCTTACTGTATTTCTAACTTTTTATAATGGAGCTTTTCTCCAGGGTCTCTGCTGAAAAAGGGCATGCTGCCCAGCCAGACTAACCGGGTTAACACATGTCAAATAAATACATAAAATAAATAAATCTCTGATGGATCTCTCGTACATCCGCTAGACAAACACCACAAGAAGCACTAGATCCAAGGACCTGAACTTTGTCTGCAACATAAATAGAACCTGCTGGAGGGACCAATAAGTTTCTCAAAGGATCCCTGTGCTATGGAATAAGCTCCCCATCTACGTGAAGCAGAGTTCATCCCTGACTCTGTTCAAAAGAAACCTTGATCATTGGATGGGAAATCCTAAATTAACCACTGGCCTGGCCTCCGTGTCTCTGATGGACAGAGGTAGACAGTAAGTAAATTAATCCCCAGCTAAGATACCCCTACACACATAACCCTTAGCTACCTCTTTACTATCACACCCCACCATATAGGCGTACAAGGAACTGTGGGACAAAACAGGGTTGGGTTGCAAGGCTAGGCTTGTAGAAACCCTGACAGCTGTTAGTCTAGTTTGAGGCTACGATGGTCTGGGAGCTAGTCTTACAGCATTCTTTGATGCTTCAGGCCTTATACACTCCATCAGAAAATAAACATACTGGCAGACAGACAGACTAAACAGATCCCAGATGGACTCACATGAGTGGAAGCTCAGCACAGAGGTCTGTTTGGATTTGGTCCAGATGTGAGAAACACTTCAAATTGTTATATTTACCTCCTTTCATTGCAGGCAGCTGGAAGAATTCTCTTTTAGACATCCTTGCAGCCACGCTTGGAAGACAGAAGTATTCTTGTTCCCTTTGACATGTTTCTTTATGCATTTACACCTTTTCCACCAATACCCAAGGTACTTCTGAAGATTCAGAAGGAATTACCAAAGATCGTTCTGTGACCCCCTTTTGGCCCACACAAAGTTGGTTTCTTTTAATGGAATTTGGCACCACAAGCTTCCTTGCACTCTAAATCTGCTCACACAGTGTCAGGTGTGACTGGCACACCTCAACTTAGAGCAGTTGCTACTGACATTGTGGATTATTCTATCTTGATACCTTTTAGGCATCTGTTCTATGAAGGTGTGCAACAGGTATTGAAGGAGACAAGAAAAATCTGCAACTAGAAAATCTTATGTTTACAAGTGGAAGAGGTTTTCTAGGTGAAACCTAACCAATTTCAGAGAAGCCAGTATGGTGTTTTACCCTTCTGGTTTTGAAATATTTGTGAGAGTCACTCAACGTTGGTTTTATCTTGGGCATCTATCAAGGTGCATCCTGGAGCCATCTCAGCTGGTTTGCTCATGGATCCTCCTTTTTCGTCTCTTTCTGTGGTTGAACAGTTTATGAAAGGAGTGGTGCCCTTAAGACTTCCTCAAAAGCAAATTCCTCCTCCTTAGGATATCAGCATTTTTCTTGAAAAATTTACCTTATCTCCTTTTGAACACGACTTTCAGGCTGATGTCAGGTTCATCACTTGGAAAACTGTTTTGCTTATTGCTCTGACAGCTGCAAGGTGAGTCTTTGAGCTGCAAGCTGTCATGGTGGTCCAGCCTTATCTGCTTTTCACAGGGTTGCTTTACGCGTTAATGATTCTTTCATGCCAAAAGTTATTTCTGAATTTACCCTGATTCAAGTCATCAGTCTCCCAGTTTTCTTTCTGGAACCTAAAAACAAGTGAAAGCAGATTCTACTTACCTTGGATATGCTCAAGCAGCTCAGGTTACCCTTTTTCTGTTTGTTTTTATAACATCTTTATTGAATTATCACTTAAGACATAGGCAGACATCCATTTATTTAAAAGAAAACAAGCCCTATCAGCATGTTCCCAGTTACGAACATTATACGACACATTTGTTATTTTGTATAACTATCGTCAGTCCAACATTATGTAAATTGCTTAATTACTGCCTTCCTTTAAACTTCATTACTCCTCTAAAACATTATTCTGCATGTATTCTTCCCAAAATTTCCATTTTTGCCATATAATTTGCTCCTACCCTTTTCTAAAGATCCCATTTCCAGTTATTTTATCTCTGTTACAATATTCAATACTTCAAATACAGTTGGTTTAGACTTTGATTTCCATTTTCTAGTAATTGCTTTGTGGCAGCCACCAGAAGTAACCTTAACAAAGCCTTACTATGTATAGGCAATTCAGCTGTTGTGTCCCAGCTCAGAAGAATAATTTTTCTTAGTTACACCAATTTGCTTACCCAGTATTTCTGACCGAGAACTCTGTAGGAGTTTTTAAAGTCTTCCAACTCATTGCACTCTAAAACATGTGTTCCCAGGTACCTTTCTTCCCCATCACACCTCCAATGTTTGCCATCTACGTGAGGAAAAATTCTTTGGAGTATGCTTAGGGTATAAAATACCTAAAAAATGCTTCCAAGCAAAAATACTAAATCATCTTTGTTGCATACTTGGGAGACATACACATGTTCTCCCATTGTTTCCTTCTGAATTGCTTATCTAATCTATCTTCCCAATCTTTTCCATCCTCTCCAGTTGATTCCTATAGTTATCATGCAGTTGTTATATACCCTACTAATTATGCCTTTTTAACTGCAGCTTCTGCTCTAGATTCAACTAAGAATTCTACCAGAGCAGGTATTTCACTTAATATTCCCTTATCCCTTTCTATTTGCCTATACTCTATCAATGCCTGATAGGGAAGACTGTCTGTAGGCTGTAATCCAAATGTCTTTTTGGTCTCTTCCCATTACTTTTCCCCTCTTGTTATTTGCTCCCAATACCTTTGTTCCTTTGTCAGTTTTCTCCAGTAAATTCCAGCCCCCTCTTTCCTATTCTCTGTACTCACATTTGCAGTCACCCCTATTGGTAAAATGTCCTTTCCCCATTCTTGAGTTTTCTTAGTTATTAGAATACTTTCTGCTACTTAATGAATATAACATTCCATATGGTTGTTATTCTCTTTAAGGATCTGCATCCAAAAGTCTACAAATTACAGAAGCACAGTTTGCTTTTGGCCATCAGCTATGGATTGAGGGGGCTCCATTTCAGGGAACTGCCCAGGGTGGAAGACTTGCTTTCTACAGCTCTGCCTTATAGCTCATTGTTTTTGCATTTTGTTTTGCACTATTTATTTTACCCTGTAGCTTAGAATCACTGTTTTGAAGAGCTTACCTCTGTAGTTCACAATGGAAAAAGACCTTTCTGTCAAGTCAGGCTGTCTCTGTTAACAGCAAACATAAGTGAATAGATGAGATGATACTGAAAGAAAGTAAAGTTGTACAGGAACTTTTCACAATTCCAAATGTTTCCTTCGGTCAACTATTGTGATAATGCTAATTTTTGGTACTTCTGCTACAAAAAAACCTGATGTCAAGTCCGAATTCCAGACCTTGTCACCTTTCCCCCCCACCCAACTGGATGGATTCTATCCCACCTGTGGACATGAGAGGCATGTGTCTATGCCATATATAGTTTTTTCTAGCCACTGAAGTAGCACGGGTCTGGTTGAAGGCAGGGTATTGATTACCCAGGTGGCAAATGTCCCCAGGGATGACAGCCCAACCAAAAGAAAGTACAGTTGTGTTAGATCTTACCATGACAGTAGATGTCCTGCTTCTTACTGTTGTGGTTTTATTTACTCCTAGGATATTTTGCTGAGAATAGCCTAATTTCTGGCCGGCATACCAGGGCCTTTACACCTTCCAGAATCATATGTCAGATGTGTGTCTTACCTGCAAGGTGTAAGGTGTGTGTTTATAGATATATAGATAGACATATAGATAGATATATATACATATAGATAGATATATGTATAGATATAGATATATAGATATATATAGATATGATGTACAGACAACTATCCTTAGAACTGAAGTGCCCCAGAAGTACCAGAGCAACCCCAGAGAAGGCAGTAATATGTACATCCAGGAAGGGAAGAAGGAGAAAAACATGGAAGGAAGATCCCTTGGCCAGAAGGAGGGCAAAAGAAAGTAATCGGGTTCAGGAGGGAGGAACAGAATACCATTAATTGTGAGAAGTAGGACAACTACCGTTATCTTAAGATCTTGCATAACTGTACTGTTCCCTTCCTTAGCACTGTTTCAGCAGTCTTTAAGTTTGGGAGAGTACAAAAGCTGCTGGAAAGTATGGGAGAAGGAAGGCAGAGAAAAGCCATCCACAAAACCACAAAGGATGGCCCTGGCAAAAAAACTGCCGTGGCGCAAGAAATGACATCCAGCTTGTAATGTTTGGTAAAAGTGTGAACAGAAGACCAGGTAGCAGCTTCCAATATGGATCTAGTATCCAGACCCAGAAGAGGCCACTTCCGTGACAAAATAAGCACAAACAGAAATGGAAAGCTGCTTGCTATGAAAAGAACAGAGAAAAAGAAATGGACTTAGAAATTTGAAAGGAGATGGTTTGCTTTGAATTTGCCAAATCCTATTTCCTGGCATGAAATGAAATGAAAAGTAGCTCAGATTTCCTGATATGTTTTGTCTTGTCAAAGTAATATCTGACCTGTCTATGTAAATCCAAGGTGTGAAGAACCTTCTCACTACTAGTCCATGGAAAAGGAAAAAAAAAGGAAGATGAATGGGCTGATTCAAGGACAAATCATTAGCCACCATAAAATAACCATTTTGGATAATGGGAAAAAAACAGGTGTCCGTGTTTATCTGCTGCCAAACAGGAAAGGAAAGAGTTGAGAGTCAGAGGAATCTGGCCAAGGGGAATGAGATGTTGTATTTTAGATAGAGGTAGATTTGTCAGGAAAAGAAGGGTTTTGGCCTCTAGAATTGTGAGTGGGTTTGTCTGGGAAAATCCACTTGGGAACCTTCTTGCTCCTAGCAAGTTGTCTAGACTGCCTTTGGAGAAAAGATGATTTAGATGGATAGTTCCTCTGGAAGTTAGGTACAAGGAGAACTAAAGGTTTGCTTCATTTCTTGCATAACCTTACCCTTTTTCTGAAATGCTTTCAAGCAATTCTGCAGCAGCAGTGCCAGAGTCTGGTTGTCTAATGAGGAATCTAAATGTTTAGAATTAATGTCCTCGGGTAAGGCTTGAAGATGCAACCAAGATTATCTCTTCATGACAAAACCAGATGCAGTTTCCCTGGAAGAGGCATACGCAGCATCATAGTTGTATTTAATGGAATGGGAAGCTACTTGAGAGCCAGAACTCATAAGAGAAAATGCAGAAGTCTTACTGTCTGGATCAGGCATATCACCCAAAACCCTGCCAAGCTAGGAGAGAAGAACTAGGACATATCTAGTCAAGTGGGTATGATAATTAATGGCCCTAAAGGCCAAAGTAGGAAAATTATTCACTTTTCCCCCATACCTCTGCATAGCATGGCTGTTCCTGTGGGGTGGGCAAACTTTTTGATTCGTGGGCCACATTGAGTTCTAACATTTGACAAAGGGGCCGGAACAGGAGCAGATAGATGGCATGCTTTGAAAACATCACCTCATTGGGGGAAAAATACACATCTTGGGATATGGAGAAAACATGTGCTTTAATTTCCAATGAAAATGAAGAAAAGCATTACAATAAAATCTCTGACTTCCAAATGAGTCTTTAAACACTGAAAATCAAATAAATGACCATTTTATTTTAAAGCACTGAAAGTTCTGTTATCCTTCAGGATATCACCATCACTCTCCTCCTGACTGTCTTTTTTTTCAAAAACGGTAGGAGATGCAGATGTACTTGTCCTGTTCCTTTTATTCAAGCAGCAGCTTCCCATTCTTTTGTTGAGAGCTTGCTAGCATAATTAGCGTGCTTTGTGGCAAAGTGACGGCTAATATTATACTCTTTAAAAACCGCCACAGTTTCTTGGCATATCAGGCAAACAGCAGATGATCGGTGTTCAGTGAAAAAATATTTAGTTGTCCACTCCTTATTGAACACTCGACATTCTCTGTCCACTTTCCTTTTCTTGGGTCCGCTCATCTTCATAGAGGGGCGGTGGGTCAAAGGGTAAAGTGCAAACGTGGAGTAATAGGCCTACGCTTCACCTCAACAAAGCCAACATATCTAGAGTGCCCCATCTAGTGAGGAAACATCAGAATTGCAGGGGAAATAAAACATTAACAAGGTTAATTTATTAAATTTTTTCAAGTTTGGCGGGCTGAATCAAAACGTTTAAAGGGCCGCATGTGGCCCCCGGGCTGTAGTTTGCCCATGCCATTAGAGGGTAAAAGCTTGGAGGACAAAAGCAGTTTGTGTGGCTTATTTGTGGACATGGAAACAACAGCAGCAGGATCAGCTGAGAGACTTTATAAAATCTATCTGGCTTCTTAAGGGCTGGAGGTTGAGCGTTAGAAGCCTGAGAAGCTGCTGCAAATGTATCCAAAAGGGCAGCTAAACAGGAGGGAATGGCAGAAGGTCTAGATGAGTCCATTTGCAAGAGTTCATAATCTCTTTTGGACCTCAGAATTCTGGCAAGAGTCCAACTTAGTGTTCCATAATACTGAACACTGTATTCCCAGAAGATAATTCTTCAAAAAGAGAATCCTGGGATATTGAATCTTCATCATCAGATCCCCAGGCTGGGAGGAGAGTGGATACAGGAGGAATATGCCAAGGATTATTCACTAGAATCCAACTCTTTATCAGAAGAATCAGAATCCATAGACCTTTTAGAAGGGATGGGAGAACAGGGAGCAGAAGCAGGGACAGACAGAGTTTCAGGGCCATAAGGTTATTAAATAGCCCCTGAGTAAAGTACTACCACTCTTTGTGAGGATCCTTAGGCACACAAGCCACATGTTTGGTTTTCTGTTTCTTTTTTAAAGGGACATCCACTTTAACAAATCTAGGACGTTTTTGCCCCTGGCTAGATTTGATGAGGATAGCTGGCACCTCTTTCTTAACCAGTATTCTTCTTGTGTCTATCTTTATAGGGAATCTGCATCCCACACCCACATTTTCCCTTCCTGGGTAACATGAAAACAAACGTAAAGGAGGAAAACAAAAGGGAAAGAATCTCAATGGGACACTTGTCTTTAGAAGGCTCAGTAGATGAATCAGCTTGGTGAATGGCATATAGACTGAATTCAAAGGTAGCATTTGGACTGGCGGCAAAGACATTTTGAGGATTAGGCATCCATACATCAGATATGTACTGTATGCCTTGTATGTAGGGCATATGTCTGATGTATGACGCCTGGAACTTGTAAAGCCTTTGATAATGTTGGTTGGACGTTAGGCTGTCCTTAACAGAATATCCCAAAAGTAAAGAATACTACAACAGTATTAAGGAAGGGCATCTCACAAAGTTCCCTGTTCAAGCATTAAACAAACCTGAAAAGGTGGGACATCTTGTAGTGTTAAAAGTGAGGGAAGATGGAAATAAAAGGTGACATGGGTACCCACTCAAGTCACAAGGTGGTAATGGGTTAGAGACAGAGATGCATAGGGAGGGAACTATTACTATAGTACTGAACATACTTAAACATCTACATTTATGTAGGCATCTACACAACTCTGCTGTTTTCATTTTTATTGCTCACTGCTGTAGTGCTAATTTCTGGGAAGGTTCCCAAAGTTTATAAAGACTAGAGTGCCCAGCTTGTGAAGGGATGGGTTGCAAAGCCCCTTGTTTTAGAAGTAATGTACAAGTTAGTGTTCATAAAAGTGTGGACAGATGATGTAGTCACTTCCTGGATGACGTAGTTGCTGACCCCCCCCCCACCCCACCACTATTAAGGAAGGCTGTGTCAGAGCCATAGATAGTTATTTTGGTGCCCTTTGTTGTTCCTAGATCTGGCGCCCCCCCTCAACTTTAAAGTTTAGGAGCTTTAAAAAAAAAAGACCTCTCAGAATTGTTTTTTTTCTCCTATGAAAATTTGTGAACCCAGGAAACACTGAAGCACTCCGGCCCTGACTGCAAATACAGTGTATTCATTTCGTGCTGGTAATGAACTACTAAGCAATTGGCATCTTCTGATGGCATCCCAGTCACCTTACACCTGGGGTGGCTGTCCCTGTTTACCTCATACTAGCTACACCTTTGGGCTGTGTGGTTACTGCTTGTTATCCTAGTAAGTATGCCCAAACATGCCCTGGTACAGATTTTCTGTGTAAGAAATAATAAAAGGAGATGCAACTGGCTTTCCAACTGGAAGATTGTCTCTTCTGACAAGGATATTCCATCTGTGCCCTTTTTACAGGCTATAAATAGCTAGTCTGTTTTTCTCACTTTTTTTCTTTTTTAGGTAAAGTCTCAAGTTGCCTGTGCACAAGTTATGCAGAATCTTTCCCTCTCGCTTTATTGGGTAGGATAAAACATTGAGTGGTTAACTGCCTGATCAAGAAAAACTCCTGTCACCACCTTAGGCATGAAAGTTAGATTGTTGTGGAGGGTAATTCTGTCTTTGTGAAAGATTAGGAATAGCTGCTTGCAGATAAGGGCTTGCAACAGTAATCATTCTAGCAGAAATTGTGGATGTTAAGGGACACAGTTTTCCATGTAAAATTTGAGAGGCATTGCAGCTGCTGTTAAAGATAGTGGTAAGTTTCAATTTTTTCTAATACACAGTTCAGATCCTAGGGGTGGAAGAGTTCTTACTTGGGTGGTCTCAAGTACAGTGTCTTTTTAAGGAATCGTTTCACTGGTAGTAAGGAGTAAAGGGGGAGGGGGTCAATGGTAAGCAGGCAGAAATAACCGATAAGAATGATTTGCAAAGGGCTGACAGGCATAGATACTGGCGACAATGCCCAGCAGTGTAACACTCAGTACTGGCAGATGTGATCATAGTTAATTTCTCATTCAAAACACAGAGTGCCCTACCAGAACAGCAATACCACTCCCACCATGCTGCACTGACATGCCAGTGTTTTTCAGGTATGATTTCAGTCTCCCTGGAACTTTAGTCACAGAAGTAGATGTGTTCCATGGTAACTGTATAATATAATAAGTAGATAGCACACTGTTGGATACAAATACATCCTCTGACACAAATATCATGATATGCATTATTCCACACAGCTGTATGGACTGGGGTACAGCCATACATCCCATACTGGATTATGTGTCATGAAATTGTCAACATAGTTTTAGAATGAATTGAAAGTGCATGTGTGCAGTTGTACTGTGTTGCACAAGTTCCACTTATATACTCACTTGTGTTGGAAGCTATTGTCATAACTCACCTTGCCTCGGTGAGTGTTACTATATGCATCCCCAACCTTATAAATATCAAAAAATCGTAATTTTGCTTTGCTGTAGCTACACTCCTAATACTTAATGGTCTAAATAGTAACGGTTATTAAATGAAAATGTCAGGGACTGAATGCTGAAACATTTCATACACTTGTTAACTTTAATGTATTTTATTTCAGATTGAAGATGAGCTGGAAGCACTTGAAAAGGAGAGCAAAGAAAGGATAAAGAACTTATTTGACAGACAAGAGCGGGAGATTGAAGCCTTTGACTTGGAGAGCCTCAGACTGGGCTTTGGAAACTTGGTGTCACTAGACTGTTCCAAGGATGACTGTAGATGAAACCAACTTTGCCATTAAAAAAACTCTTGACCACATTCCCATTTTCTTGGGCTCGTTTGGTCGTGTGCTCTCTCCCCTCCCTGTCCCTCTCTACCTTATACCACCACCACCTCCAGACTAGTGCCTGTACAGTCTTTCTGTTATATCTATTTCTACAATTTATCAGGGCCCCTGATGTTACAAGTAAATGCTGGACAAGTCCTGGTCATCTTTAAACGTGTTTCAGTATTGATGTCAATGTGCAATGATAACTTTCAGTGAAACTGAAACAAGTGGATGTACGTTGCTTTAAATGATCATACACTGCAACTGATTTGTAAGGTCATGCAAGGAGGAAAAAGACTATCTGCAGCCTTATCTTAATTCGCTGCTTCTCTTTTGTTATTTTTTGGTATTTATTCATCAAGAAGATTTTAAGATTGAGAAATTTGATACATTTGCAGACTAATCGTGATGTATATATATCAGTGGTTGCACATAATATACTTCTGGGGGAATCAAATGTGATATTTTTTTTAAACAATGCTGGCAAGGGTGAACTCAAGACCAGCATTTAATTGTATCATAATCATTTTCTGCTGTTGCAGAGGATGTGAATACAATACATGTGTTCCAGGTAGCACAATAAGGGCCTCGGAAAAATCATGTATTTTTGTGTACAGAAGGAATTTAAGGAGAGCTTTTACTTATTTTCATATTGTATTTTAACAATTTTCTCGAATCAGAATTTTTTAACTGATTTTTTTCTTTTGTTCCAGTATTTGGAGTTAAAAATCTGTCAATGGGATCTACTTCTATTTTTTTCCCATCTAGGTCATTGAAAATATTGCTTTATCCACATTTTCAAGCTGTGTATTTTCTTACAATAAAACAAAATCAGTAAAAATGCTTTACTTTTGCATGCACTTTACAATTTTTCAGGTTAAAAGAAAAGAAAAGCATGATTATTGTCAGAGCTTTTACTTATATTTGTAAATAAAAGTGCTCATCACAAATTGCTTTGTTATAATTTGGCTGGCGATAAAGCCAGTAGATGCTAATCCTATATAGAAAATTATGAAACATGACTCTCCAAACAGTTGCAGTGCTTCTTTAAAACTGCATATGAGCTACAAGTTACTAAGAGTACCTTGTGTGCTGAGCACTCTTAACAGGCTCTTTTATGACATCAAGTTAAATTGTGATCTGTAATAACTTAATGAGTCTAGTGAGCCTCCTATAAGGAAAATAGTGTCTTCTTTTGCATCCTTAGTATTGCAGTTCATCACTAATCTTTTTCAGTCTTAGCCAGCAGATACTCAACAGTCATTTGAACATAATGCCATCAGATAGAGCTTTGTCTGCCCTTTTGCACATAATGGTTTTCTTGGAGGAGACCCTCTCACTGTGACCTGACAACCTCTGTGTTAATGAAAGGGCTAAGGGAGATCCACCCCTTTCTTCTTCAGTTCTTTCCTGCTAACTGTACAATCACTTTGAGGTTGGGCTCCAACTTCAAGTTTTTCCTTGTGAAAACAACGTTTTTGACACTTTCATATAGTAATCACTACAACAGAAAAATCAGGGGAACTTTTGTTCCAGATTTAAAGCTCTTGTCAGAAAACTGCCAGGCAGCAGCAGAACCCTGCATTCCCCATTCTGCTTTACCCATGAATGAAAATGTTGTGAATTTAATAAAGATCTTAAGTAGACCACTCTTACATGACATTGCACTGTCCATAGGAATGAAAAAGGATGTAAACTCTCATCAGAGAAAACAGGATTTCTCTTCATACCAATAACTATGCAGATTACCATCCAACAACCAAAGAATGTATTTTGCAAAGAGCCTGTCAAAACTCAAAATTGACTTCCTCAGAACAAAATTCCTTCTGCACATTAAGATCTATTTATTCATTCTTACTGATCACGTCATAAATACATCTGATTGAATAAATAAAAATAGGTTTCAGTGCTTCCTTCTGAAAAATTACAGCAATATAAATTGCACAATAATAAATCCAAGAAAGTTTAGTATCTATTTAAAGCTCCTCCATGTGCTGTTGATGACATTCAATATGTTTCACTTTTAAAATGCTGGTAATTAATAGAGAGTCATTCAAACTAGGTGGGGAGTCTGCAGTAAATTTTAGTTGCCACCAAAGCTCCCTAGTTTCTAAATATTCTTCCCATTAGACTTCCCCAGGTTCTTATTGATCCTTTTAATAACCGTAACAAAAAGGTGTGGTCCAAATGAATATTTATGTGTTTAAAAAGTGCATTCACATTTAGCTGCTCAGTCTTAATGAGTGGAAGGGATTTTGTTCTGAGGAAGTCCCATGTAATTTAGAGGGGCACAAAAGCTTAACAATGGATACTATTTTTTATAGTTTGTGCAATAAAACTGTGTCAGGTTTTGGACAAATCCTTGCAACGTCTGTTCTTTGGTTATTTTTAGGATTTCTCTTCATCCTCATCAAGGAAGAAGGAGAGCTGCTGGACTTCGTCATGGAAACAGATGATGGGACAAGTTAAGTTGTATTATTCCTGATCATGGGAATCTTCCCATTTGAAGAAATAGTTAGTGTTGTCAGCAAAGCTTTCAATGACAGCATCAAAAGTATCACTGCCATGAGCTCCCACACTGTCCTTGTGAGTCAAGGGTGCAGGTTCTGCTCACAATTTGCAATCCTCCACAATAAGATTCATCAGGTCTAGCTAGCTTTCTGTCATATTTTCCTCATGATATCAGATGTCAGTGGACCATTAGCCATGACTGAAGGCTCACCAGGTACTGGTGATCCTTTCAGAATGGACCATGGCAAAACCTTCATTAAGTGATCCTGATTACAGGATACACTGCTTGAGCACCCCTGACCAGGCATAGTTACTGTAGGTGATCTTTGCTGTGTCAGCCGTACTCTACTAGTGTGTCAGTGCATCAGTGAGCCCCATTCACTTCCTACTACCAGAATGGCAAGCCAGCAATAATCACTCACTCCAAACCTCTCCAGCCAGCTTCTGTAGCACTTAAGATTGCTGATCAGTCAGGGGTCATCTAGACTGCAGACAGGCCTTAGTTTGCACCATGGAGCCAGCTGTTGGACATTTTTGTGAGCACACACTGACCAACACCATCCACATAAATCCCATCTGTAATGTCACTGGTGTGCAAGCATACTCTTAGGCATTATTTATGGCTTTATGTGGGTATTTATGTCTACCCCACTCTGCCTATGGCATGGCTTCAGAGATGAAGTAGTATTTATACAGACTAAGTGATGGACAGGACACTAAGGTAGTCTCCATGCCCTTTGTAGAGGGGACACTACTTTATGAATTTCTGGTGAGTGAATATAACTGTTTTATTCTGTAGTGGTAAGTGGGTAGGGTGGTGCAATCACTAATGGTACAGATTCAGAATCTACATGTGGTAAAAGAGCTAAATGTTACAGACTCGGAGGTGGATATTTCAGAATTATTTTTGCCATGTATGACAGAACAAATTGTTGAGAAGATGGGGACTAGGAGGTTACAGCAACAGTATCCAGGGAGGATTTGGAAATTTCTGCTTCAGAAATCTTGGTGTCCAGGTGTGAGGTGAGTCATGGCCAGCAAGAAGAGGCTGTTAGTACACAAAATTAGAGCAAGTGAGTGCAGTAATGAGAGGGAAGTTTTCTGGTATGGCTTCTGAGTGTCATGTGGAGAACTATTAACTCCAGAAAAAATGTGATCTCTCTTTGCCTTGTAGGTTTTGAAAGAATCCTTTTGCAGGATTGGTATGTTTTTTTTTTGGCCGTGGACTGATTGGTCCTTAGAAATAAATATTAGAGATGTGAGAGCTTTAATTCGCTACTTTAATTAAACAGTTTATGAACTGAACCTGGAAACTAAAAGTGCTATCCAGTTTTGAAAAGCAGCAAGGGTCCATGTAGTCTGTTCCTGCATATAAATAGCATTACTGTTATAAGGTAAAAAAGACTATGAATCTTGATGAGAAATTACTTGCTTAACAGTGAGGATAGTTTTAGAAAGTTGCAAACGTAGTATGAATTGTGAAATTGTTAATGAATTTTAAATGATGTAGCAAAGAAAGTAAGAGAGTAAGAGTTGGTTTAAACTGCTGTATTATACATGAAAAACAGCAATTTGACATTTTCTCTCCATTTTTTTGTGTCAAGAGGACTGCCTAAGAAATTATTTTCACATAGATAAGTGCAGCATTTAAGTGACCGTTGCAACTATAGGTAGCATAGTGTAGACAAAGTGATCATGTGAAAGAATAGAGTGTTAAGAAATATTGTAGATGCAGAAGTAGTTAGCATTTTTGGTCAACAGTCCAGACGATTCAGCACTTTTTTGGTGGTGGTTGGGATTATGAAGTTAACTCTGTTCAGGCCAAGTTATTTTTTAGAGGTTGAGTGGGGAGAGTTTTTGTTTATTTTCCAAAGGGATGTTTGCCAAGGGAAAAAAAAGATTCAAGGAAAAGGTATAGCAGTAGATAATTTTTACTTCTTTAGGAGAGGAAGAAAGTAATACAAATATTAATGAGAACATTCTGGGAGAGAGAGAAATCATGAATACATGGGGATGTTGTTCAGTAGGGCAAATGGAGTCTGAGCAGTAAGTTTCCTTAATTATGGATCAGGAGAAAGCTGTATTTTAATGTCTTTAATGTTATAACAGTGTTTTTCAGATTAACTTGCCAGTTTTATAATGGATTAAAATGGATTGTGATAGTTTCTGTATATATGATTGCAAATTTACAACCAAGAGATATTATCTGGATAGAATGTTAAGAACATGGTATATGTTCATTATGGTACGAATGTTTTTGGGGTTTTTTTAGCGGGGGCAAAATATGATTTTTGTAGTGTTCTGAAGCAGGTGGTGGTCATTGCAGCTAGTATAGTAAATTATTAACAGGAAAAGAGATGATGAATATTTTGGTACCTGTCACTCTTTAAGGAAAGTAATATCTAAAAAATGAATAGTGAAAAGTGCAGTACTTTCTACTGGGGATGTTAATTGTACTGCTGACATGAAAGGAAGATAAGGAAATATGATAGACAAGGTTTGGATGTTCAGCTAGGGAAGATGATACTGCAGGGAAAAAGTTTGTACAATTTGTTACCTAAGGGATGCACTTTCTAAGTGTAGACATGATAACTGATACTACATGTGTTATTTGTTTTTGGGATTTTGGAAAATAAAAAGTTTATATATCAGACTTTTCTGATCATATGTCTTTGATGTTATTGAGGAAGATGGAGTAGGTAAAGAAGAATAAGAACTTTTTTTAACGACAGTTTTAAAATGGGTAAGTGAATATCAAATGAATATTTGAAACAGCTGTGGTCAGTTCACATTGACCTTAAAATATTTTTTTATTATTGATTACAGTAGCTGATTCCGAAGGAAAAGAGTATAAAAGTGTAGATGCATATGTCAAAGTGAGGTAGAGTAAAAGAAACAAACATTAACTGTTCAATAATTGCTGTAGTTGTATATTCACAAGTTTTAATTTCCAAAATGACTGCATGATGCACAAATATACTAACTCTATTTACATACTGACACTGGTTGTACAGCTGCCTTATACGTATTATTGAGGCTGCACATTGTTGACTATAGTGTGATTTTCAATAGGACAGTTAAGGCATTAATTCTGTAGAGCTAACCTGGCTTCCTACAACAATTGCACTTACATTTGTTTAGGGATGTGTGCTTTCAAAAAGAGATGGTTTGCTAGTTTTTGGTAGAGTATTCCGTGGAAGGCTTTTTCTCTTGTTGCCATGGTGTATGGGAATCTCTGTAGCTGTAGGATGTTTGGACTTGAAATATACTGTGGACTTCTGATTAGTGGGGTGCTTTTTTAAGATGTGCGTTAGTTTTTTTTTTATTTACACAAGAATCTTAGTAGATGTCAGAAGCTATCAGGTGTGTGAGAGAAAGTAGTTATTCGGAACCGGATGGTTTGGATTTTGAATTCTGTGAATGGTTTGGATGACTGGCAGAGTTATTTACTAATGCTTTGAGTGAATGTATAAGGATGGTTCCATTCTATTATGCCATTTGTAGGTTTGGTGAATAAACCAAGTCATAAGCAGGAGCTCTGCTGTATCGAGTTATGTCAGTACACAACCATTGCAGTTGCAGTCTTCCTTGGATGCAGTTTTATGTTTTCCCTGACTGTGGAATACTCATTTTCATTTGATTCTAAAGAGAGCATTTTAGGCATAAGATGCAGTTTTAGAAAATTCTGATCTCTAAAGACCAGACTAAAGTTAGGCCCTATCACAGTGACAGCTTGCTTATTTGTAGTGTGCAGAAAATAAGAAAAAGACCTCAGTTTGATTTCATCAAAATCAGGTCATGCTTACTCAACTTATTGATATTTTTTTTTTTGAAAGACCACCAAAGCAATGGATGAAGGCAAAATGGTGCATGACACATACCTTGACCTTGCCAAAGCTTTTGACACAATTCCTCACTCAGGCATAGTAGAAAAGGTAAGTAAAGTGGGAACAAACCCCTATGTCACCTGCTGCATTGCCAGCTGGCTCACAGGCAGAACACAGGAAATCAAAATAGGCAAAGTTACCAGTCACTGGTGGAGTCCCCATGGTTCTGTGCTGGGTCTTCTATTTGGCATCTACATTTCTGAAACAAAAGCTAATACCAAAGGACTCTGGCTGACTAAGTTTGCAGATGACTGCAAGCTAGGAGCAGTTATTGAATCCCCAAATCACTTGGTCATCCTGTAGGAAGGTTTGTCCCAAATAAATAACTGGTGCCAAAATCATGGACTGAAACTAAATGCCAAAAAATACATTATTGTATCATTTGGGAAGTCATCTATCCCGGAGAACTTACACCTTAACAATATACCCCTAAGAGTTAACTTTTGACCAGCATGAGTCCATTGTTGTAAGAATGTCCTTCTATATTGTGCAACTTGTAAACAGAAACCATATCTAGATACAGAGATATCATGGTCCCCCTTCATTCAGCCATTATTAGGCCAATCATTGAATGTAATGCCCCCTTTGGCATGTATCTATCATGCATCAAATGGAACGCCCACAGAGATGCCCTGCCAAGTACAAAGCATTAACATGTTATACATGGACTGACTGAAAGCCCTGCCACTAAACTCTGTATCCTACAGACTGCCAAGATGTGACTTGTGTCTGATAAGGCATCCTCCGACCCAATACTGATGTATTTATTGCATATCTACAAATCAAATGGCATCACAAGCACTCAGTCTAGGGAATCTAAACCTCCTCTGCAACATCAACAAAATCCTTTGGAGACAGGTTTATCTTGTGGAGGATACTGCTGCTCCCCATCCACATAAAACAAAGTCCATCCTTATCCATATTCAAGTATAACTTGGATCTATGGATGGAAAACAGAAAATTTACCCAGGGTCTGCCCCCTGTACTACTAATGGGCAGCGACAGCTTCTAAATGCTTTATCCCATGCGTGGATCCCCTCAAAATATCTGTGGTATGATCCCAGTTATTCTCATTAGGAGTAATATGTAATTATTGACCGTAGGATGGATAAGGCCAGTCTATAACTAAATGGAATAGGTTAATTCGCACACAAAAAGGGAAATTGGCTAGGCTTAAAATGGCCCATAAAGGCAGCTAGCCTAGGATTTGCCTGTTATCCTATCAGTCTTTAGCAAAGCTTGGTTCTTAATAATGGGTAGTGATTAGAATTTATTAATTTGTATGGGAGGGAATTTAGTAGTAGAGATGTTCTACCTATTACAGGGAACCAGTTAGACTTAATATAAAGCAGTCCTGTTTGCCATAAAATAATAATATAAATCAAAATGGGATAGCTTATTACATGCTGTCTGCATATTTTCTGTGCTGATAGTAATTTAGTGTTGCTATGGGGTAGGCAGTGCTGTAATCTGGCAGTAAGCATACCCATTCCAATAGCTTTTCTAGCCTCTGTGATTAGTACCATTGTGTGTTTTAGCTGTTCTAGAACTTTCCTAACTACATGTTATTTATGTGATGTAAAATGTGAACTGTGAATCTAGAGTTAATACCAACTATTTCTGTTGGTTTACTTGAGATCTACGGTTTCCATTTCAGTCTTTTAATTATGGGGCTATTAAATAGCATGCAGTTCAAATGTATGAATTTTATGGAATGCTTGGCTTAATGATATAAACATGTATTATTTATTTATTTAAAATGTGTTTACTGGGAAAGTCCGACTAGACACACATCCTTTTTCAGCAGAGACCCGGGGAGAAAAGCTCCATGAGTAACAGTAAATTTTAATGCACACATTACAATAATCAAATTATACAAAATGTAGTATACATAAGTGGTTAGTGGATGAGATTGAAAGAATGGATTTAGGAAGTGAGTTCCATATATGAGATATATAGCTGGAAAATAAAGATTCCCTTGCAGTGTTGTTGGCCTTGGAGATGGTGAATAAGTTCTTATTGTTAGAGCAAAGTGGTCTGTTAGAACTGTAAGGAAAGATGAGATTTTGTAGTGCAGGGTTTCTGGTTGATTGTGTCACATTTTTGTGAGTTAGAGAGAGTTGGTGGTAAAAAATAATGTTGGGAAGCTCAAACCAGTCTAGTATCCTTAAAGCTGTACAATGATGTGTTCTATATGGGCAGTCAGATGCAAACTTAGCAATTTTATTATAACATGCGTCTAGCTTAGATAAGTCAGTTTTCCTTAGATTAGTTAAAGTTGGAGAGGCATACAGTAGAGTGGAGAGCAGATGTGTTTGTGCTAATGTAATTTTGGCCATTGTGGTCAGGAACCTTTTGTGCCTGTATAGACTTCAAGTTTTTTATGGACTTTTTTATAGTTAGGGAGACATGCAAGTCAAATGTTAGGTTATTATCTATTTCCACTTCAAGAAGCTTCGTATGGGTTGTCAGGGAGATGACAGTATTGTCTTTGGCTATTATGTTAAATGGTGGGCATGAGATAGATGTCTTGTTAGGTTGGAAGAGTAATTTAGTTTTGTTTGGGTTCAGGATTAGATGGGCATTGGCTAACCATGTTTCAACAGAAGTGAAAGATTCCTGTGTTTGAGAATGAAGAGCTGATAGAGTAGTGGCAGCACAGATAAGTGTTGAATCATCTGCATGCTGTATTATAGAACCATGTGGAGTAGCGGTGTGTAGATTATTAGTAAAGAGGGAGAAAAGGAGAGGGCCCAAGATAGATCCTTGGGGGACACCGATGGATAAAGAAGGGGTAGAGATAGGTCGCCCTGCCATTGTACATAATGTTGATGGCCAGATAAATAGTTACGAAACCATGCTGTGGCAGATGTCGAGAAGGATAGTTCAGTTAGTACATCTGTTAGTTTGGAATGGGAGACCATATCAAAAGCTTTTGATAGGTCTATAAAGATGGCAGATACAAAGTTGTTGTTCCTGTGATGGTTTACGGAGGCGAAACCCATGCTGAGTGTTTGAGAAAACGTTATTTGTTAGTAAGAATTTCATGACCTGGAGATGATACACCTTTCAAGTAGCTTAGAAAGAGGTAAAAGAATAACAATTGGCCGATAGTTTGTCAGTTCTGTGGAAGATCCCCCTTTATGAAGTGGGATTATATGGGAAATTTTCCACAGTTGAGGGACCTTGTTTTCGAGAATGGATGTATTTATAAGGATTGATACTGGGAAGGATATAGATTCAGCTGCAATTTTGAGGTATTCACTGGGTAAGTTATCTACGGCAAATGTAGTAGGTTTTAGTTTCTAGAGTAGTTTTGTTATAGTGGCTGTAGGAACTGGGGAGAAAGAGAACAAGGCATTGCTGGTTGTAGACTTGGCTTATTTGATATCAGGAGTAGGGGTTTGCTACTTGGAAAGGCCAATTATGGATTCAGTAAAATGTTTGTTAAAAATGGTAGCTATGCTATCGGAATTGTTGTGGATGTTTGGGGTTGGTATAGTAGATTTTCCTGGGGTTCATAGGTAGGTACTAGGCTATCTGCCCGTGGTGAAGGCATTTATAAGCCTAGCTAGAATGTGTTGGCTTTCGCCACCCCCTTAGATTAGTTCCCTATGCCTCTTTTCAGCAGAGCCACTGAAGTGATCCCCAGGGTAAACTGTTTCCCATCCACTTGTCAAGGTTTCTCTTGAAGAGTGTTAGCGAGGAGCTCTGCCTAATGTAGATTGGAATCTTGTTCCAAAGCATGGGAAGTCTCTGTGATAGGAATCTATCCCTGTAGCACATCCTATTTATTGTTGTGGTGAGGTTTAGATCCCTAGATCATGTGGCTTGAGGGGATAAGATTTTCTTTAGGTGGAGCATGTCCATCAATTCTGGGTTGGACATGGCCTTGTATGTCAGGCAGAGATCACCTCTGAATAGGTGGTATGCAACCGAGTACAGCTGGAGTTTCTTCAGTCAAGCTGCATAGGGCATCTGTTTGAGGCCAGTGATCCTCTTGGTGAGGTACTTCTGTGGTCTTTCCAGTTGTTGCAGGTGTCTTGTAAGGTACATCCCAAATGCGGCATTGTACTCTATGATGGGTCTAATGAGTGATGAGTAGAGGGGCACAATTACCTCTTTTTGAGCTGGATGCGAACCCTTTTGTGATTAGGTGGGCCACGTAGAAGGATTTTCTAACCACTTTGGCAATGTGATTATCAAAGGAGAGATTACTATCAACTTGGGTCCCCAGATCCCTTATTACGTCTTCCATATTTAGGGGACTACCACCTATGTGGTAGTTTGTGAGTACTTTGTTTTTTCCAAAGGGGATGACTATACACTTTCTGGCATTTAGCTTGAGGCCATGATTTTGACACCAGGTATCTGTCTCAGTGAGACCCTTTTGGAGGATGTCTCTGTCAGCCAGAGAGTCAATTATAGCCCCTAGTTTGCATCTAGATCAAGGGAAGTCATCGTCCCCCTGTACTCATCACTCATCAGGCCAATGATTGAGTACAATGCCCCATTCGGAATGTATCTGACACGACACCTGCAGCAACTGGAAAGGCCCCAAAAGTTCCTCACCAAAAGGATAAAGGGTCTCAAAAATATGTCCTATGCTGCCCGACTGAAGGAACTTCAGCTCTACTCAGTCGCCACTGCCTGCTCAGAGGTGACCTGTGCCTGACATACAAGGCCATGTCCAACCCAGAATTGATGAACATGCTTCACCTCAAAAAATCTAGATCCCTCAGAACTACAAGGGTGGGAGACTTAAACCTTGACACAGTTATTAATAGGACGTGCTGGAGGGACAGATTCATCACCCAGAGACTCCCTATGCTGTGGAACAAAATCCCGGTACATGTGAGGCAGAGCACCTCGCTGGCTTTGTTCAAGAGAAATCTTGACCAATGGATGGGAGATTGCAGATATACCCCAGGGATTATCTCAGTGTCACTGCTTGACAGAGGCACAGCAAAATAATGGGCATAGTATCCTCCAAACTAAAGGGGTGGCGAAAGCCACAAAACTCTGGCTAGGCTTATAAATGCCCTTGGGCAGATAGCCTAGTATGAACCTATGAACTCTTCTGTGAACTTGGTCAGCCATAGTCCTCCTGTGCTTGCCTGTACCTCCGAGAAGTATATGCCGAACAGGAGGGGTCCTAGGACTGAGCCCTGGGGAACACCACTTGTAACTGGTTTATAGTTGGACCTAGCTCCCGCAACTCTCACCATGTGGGTTCTGTCCATGAGCCAGTTGGCAACCCATCATGTGACGTAGGGGTTTATGTTCAGGCTGGTGAGCTTGTCTATAATACCAGAATGGGGAATGATGTTGAAGGCCTTTCCATCATCTATAGCCTTGGTAACTGTCTCAAAGAAGTCCACCAGGTTTAGGAGGCATGATCTGCCCTTAACAAAGCCAAACTGGATAGGGTCCAGTGTTTGGAGGTTCCCAATGTCTCTGTTAATGAGTTTCATTATGATGCACTCCATAGCCTTGCAGACCAAGCTAGTCAGGCTTATAGGGCGATAGTTCCCAGGGTCTTTTGTGGCGCCACCTTAGTGGCTTAATGTGCTGTGCGCTACTCTGAATATGTAGCCTGTGGAGAGGCTGAGCTTGAACAGTGTGTTTAGGTGAGGGGTTAGTTCATCTTTGAGCATATAGGACGCAACCTGGGACACCATCCGTTCCCAATGATGCTGTGTTTTTGGTTTTGGAGAGGGCTGTTTTAACCTGACTGTGATTTTAGGGGCTCTACATTCTTCTGGTATGGTTATGGGCCCTTTTGGGGGTGAGGGGGGTTGAAGTTTGCACTGAACCTGTGTGCCAGAATGTTGGCGATATCGGTCAGCTCAGTGTATTCTGTGCCATTCTGCACTTACTCTGAGCAAATCTGAGCGTTTCCACTTAGATTTGACATAGCTAAAGAATGCCTTGTGGTTATCTTTGGAGTCCTTGGCAATTTTTCTTTCGAAGCTCGCCTTGGATGATTTTATGAGGGATCGTAGTTTCTTGCTGATACTGATCAGGGATGTCTTCCCTTCTTAGGATTTTACTCTTTTCTGTACTAGTTTCCTCCTTCTATTGTATAGCTTGTTTATGGCAGGGGTCCACCAGACTGGTTTCCCTTTCTTGGAGGAGTGAGTCTTGGTTTTGCTTGGGATAGCATGATCCATGCATTGTTGTTGAGACTAGAGTAACTAGGAGGGTTGGTGTTAACTGAAAGTGGTCCTGTTTGGGTGGATGTCACCACTAAGCAGTCACCTAGAGGCAATGTTGGTAAGTAGTTTTCATCATTTGATAAGCTCATTGTTGAATAACTGAGGGTTATAGTGACTATCTTTAGTAGGTATTATTTTAAGTGGAAAATACTGGAGGCTAGTAATATTGACAAGTGTAGGACATATGGTGAGATATGTACATGGAGTAGTATGGTAAGGTGGATTTGTGGTGTGATGAAAAGTGGGTGTTTGGAATGTGTTATGGTAATAAGTAGTGAGGTGAGATAGTAGTATGAGTGTAGTAATAAGTGATAGGTGAAGTACGAGCATGTTATAGGTCTAGGAGGAGGAAACAGGATAACAGGAAGTGTGTTTAATTTGGATGGATAGAGTGAGAGAGTGCCAGTCTAGTGTATAAGAGTAGAAGCATTGGGGGCGGGTGGGATATGGGGGCAGGGTAGGGGAGCAGAGCGAGCCCGAAGGGCGAACGGAGCAGGGAGAGCAAGCCCCAGCAGGAGGGACTCCAAAAAGAAAAGAAAGAAACAATCAGGAGCCAGGAAATGTAAATAAGACAATGCACTATGTTAGTGCTTTTAAGCTTACAGAAAACAAATGTTACTAGCAAGCTGTTTAAGGATGAGTAGAGCTAAGGGAATTGTGACTGAACTAAAGTTTTGTTTTGGAATAGTTTTAATCTTAGACTCTGGAGTTCACCTGTTTGCATACAGAGGGAATAAGGATCTTATACAATTAGTAGATTATGTTGCTACCTACTGGCCAATTTGATTAAAGCTCTCCAAGGTGGAAGCTGAATGGAGCTCAATGCAGCTGTGCTTACCTCGCAATGATAGTTGCAAAGTAAGTTCTAGGTATTAGAAAGAAGTGGGACAGTGAAGAAATGTACAAAAAGGGTTGTGAGGTTTATATACAGAGAGCAATCATATTTAAATATATATATTTCAATTTGCAAGTACATTATCCTAATCTGAAAATACAGGATATGTGATTATAATTTTCTGTATGGTTAAAGTATTTTAAATACTCTGCTTTTCTTCCTGTAAGTGCCATGGAATCTTTAACATCTACATAAGCTGCCAGTGATTCAAGCAAAGGGGACCTTGATTTAATACTTTATCTGAATAATGGCACCATGTCCCTCATGTTGCACTGGAAGATAAATCCAACAACCTGATGTAGGGACAGAGCACACATTTTTCTGATCATTTTAGTATCAAAGATGAGTGTGCTGCATGCTCCGCTACTGACAGTAAAAGCTGGAGATGGCCTCTTAATACCTACTTGTCTGTCCACATCTCTTTGGATAAAAGACTGGAGAGAACTTGCAGCTCTAAAAGTCCAATGAGGTGCGTAGAAACAGCTTTAATCAGCAGCACAAATAGCACATCACCCTGCATTTAGCTAGGTTGGGACCTGCCTTCATCCTCCAAAGAAAATGGCTTCTGCTTAGGCTTCTCTGATCCAGTTTCTTTCTAACAAGTTCCAGTTCGCTGAGGTAGAAATGGTAGTTGGGCTAGATGTCCTTTCAAACACTGTTGCAGTATTCTTTACCTAAGGGATCTCCTGCCAAAGATATCCCAACCTCCAGCCAGTATACCAAAGCCTTTAGATCTTATAGGAGTCATACATCACACGTATTTTCTCCATGCAAAGCATTGGGCATAAAGGTTATGTATGGATGCACACATTCAGAACTTTGCCACCAGTGAATGTTAGTCTGAATGAGCTGCCCTACTGCTGTGCTTGTTACCAAGCCATGTTTTCAGATAAGTGCAGTGATGGGGTTTCATCTCTTTTTTTTTCTATTTTTAGTGGTTATTGTGTTCATGTCATCCAGAAAGAGAAAATGTCAGTGTGGGAGACAGATTCCCCAATAAGACTGTCAGGACCAGTGTCTTTTCTGTTTGGGTGCTTTGCATGACCATATGCAGTGGTGTGTCTGCCAGGCATTTGTGCGCAATACCCTACATAGTTCTCTCTCCTTCTTGTCTATTTACGTGGAAGACCAGCATCTTAAGTTGCTGGCTGAGGGTGCTGTGGCAGAAACTCCCATCCCGAGGGTTAGCCATCTGCCAAAATGGATAAAAAAGTTAGATTTGGTCCAGATGCTGTCCAGCCTCCCCCAGTTGTCTCTCTCAAGGCTGATGAAAACCCAGAGGACCATCCAGTGATTGCTTTGGATTCCGATGCTGCAACCCTGTCAGAGGGCATGCATGAATCTGGCTTCTCAGACATCCTCAGAGGCTTTTCAAACATCTGTTCCTGATGCTGAGGGGGGAACTTAACTTCAGCTGATTATATCCAAAGGCCCGAGGGGGATTCCTCAAATCCTAGGGAGGAGATTCCTACAGCCATTATTGAGTCTTGCAAGGGGACTGACCCTCTGTGAGTGTTTCATGTAGGCATCCTGTAGTAAAAGAAACAAAAAGCAAAGCATATCTCTCCTGTTGTAAAGGATCCCCAACATGAATGGCAGGATTTCACTCAGGGTTTGTCTAATGCTTGGATGGCCATGAAGCCTCCTCAAGGGGTGTCTGTGCCTGCTACTCCTTGGTTTTCCACTCGACTCAAATGAGCCAGGGGAACTAGATTTCTTGTATGAGGAGCAATACTCAGGGGAAGAATCTGTGGATTACTCTTCACAGATTCCTTCCTCCTTGGACTATGGTGCAGAAGAGGAGAACTCCATTAGTCCACATTTACCCCTGGAGGAACTCTCCTTTGGGGATACCACTGCCCATATGATGGATTATTTTAAGTGGAATTGTTCTCGAGTCTCTGAGATTCAGAAAAGATATGAACTCCTACAGATGAAGTTTACTAAACAGTCTTCTGTTCCTCCTGTTCTAGCTGCCCTTCCAGATACTTTCTCAGCAGCTTCTTTGGCCCCTGTCAGCCCCCTGCTGCTAAGAAGCCTGATAGATTCTGTAAAGTGCTTGAGGAGTGTGATTTTTCTTTTTTATAAATGCCCTTCTACTGACCCTTCTGTAGTGTCAGTCTCCTCTGACGAGCCTTCCAGGTTATTGCCCTCTGTCAAACTATTACCTTCTTATAAGGATAGTAGGGCTGTGGAAAGGGTGGGCAAAAAAAGTTTACACTGCTGCCACTTTATATGACCAGGTATGTTTTAGCCCTCCTTTCTCGGGTTTCCAAGGTGGTTTCTTTCCTTCCTGACTCAGGGGAAGACTGCATCCCTTTTCTTTTTGGGCTGTACTTCCCAAGTTGAGCACCACTTAGTCAAATGCAGCTATGACGCAGCTGACACCACTTCCAGGGCTGCTGCCTTTGAGTCAGTTATGAGGCATTATTCTTGGCTTTGCCTTCAGGCCTTCCCTGATGACATTGATGTCAAACTTTTGGATGCTCCACTGGATAATAAAACTCTCTTTGGGTCTGCTGATGCTGTGCTTTTCAAGTCTCTGCAGACCAAGGGTAAAGCCTTACAGGAATTGAAACATATTTTTGTTTCTTCTGTTCCCAAATTTCAGAGGAATTATCCCTCCAAACTAGCCTTTATTTGTAGGCAATCTTGCCCTATTTCTATGAGCAAGAAAGGTTATAAGCGTGTACCGCCTGCTAAGTCTACTCAGATGCCTGCCATCCAGAAACCTGCTTTCCAGGACAAGCTTGGACAATTTGCTTCCCCTTCCCCTCTGCCAGGTTCCCTTGCCCCTCTTTCTTTCTCTGTTTCTTCCAAATTGGTTAAGGATCAATTCGAACCGTTGGGTTCTGTCCATTATCTGCCAGGGATATTTCATGGTTTGAAAGTCCCTTCCTTCCATTTTAGGCATTCCTTAACCTCCTCAGGAGCAACTCTGTCATTTCCAAGACGTGCTTCACTCTATTTTGGCTCAGGGCACCATTCAAGCAGTGCCTCCTGCCCAGATAGGTAAAGGATTTTATTCCAGAATGTTTTTGGTCCCATGACAGGAGACCAGTTCTGCATCGTTCCCAGCTGAACACCATTCTCAAGATTCCTTCCTTTCGGATGTTATCTCTGCAGATATTATTTCCTCCTCTTCTACCCCAGGCCTTTCTGGTGTCCCTGAATCTCAAGGATGCATATCTTCACATCCCCATCCAATTTTGGAAATTTTTATGTTTCTCTGTTTCTTCCTCACATTTTTAGTTCTGTGCTTTTCTCTTTGGCCTCTCTACTGCCCCAAGGGTATTCACCAAATGCCTCGCTCCTGCCATTGCATTTTGCAGGATTTGAGGAATTCAGATCTTTCCCTATTGAGATGATCTACTCATTCAAGTCCCCCTTCCCCTGACACTGTGCTTCAGGATCTCCGGTTTACTATTTTATTGTTAAAGAGTCTGGAGTTCAACATAAACTTCCAAAAATCAACTCTGATGCCTTCTCAGGATCATATTTTTCTTGGTTGCAGACTTCAGACAGTTCCCATGCTGGCATCTCTTCCTTACGCCAAGGCTATGTTTCTAATTACTTTTTTCCAATCTGTTCTTCTGGTGTCTGTTATGGCCAGGGAATTCCTCGGGTTATGTGGTTCATGGCTTCAACCATTCCCATGCTCCTTCTTGCCAGGCTCCACATGAGGAAGCTTCAGTGGTACCTCAAGTCATTGTGGCTTCAGCATTGCCACCCTGTGACTTTTTAGTACCCTTCTTTCCCTGTCTCAAGCTTGAGCTTCAGTGGTGGAGCTTTCACTCAACCCAGAGTTTTCCTTTCAAGCACCAGTCCCAACTCAGGACCTCGTTACAGATGCTTCAGACAGTGGGTGGGGTGCCTCTTGTGGCTTTCTCAAGGTTCATGGTCTCTGGCCTCTTTATCAGAGGTCAGACCATATCAATAAAAAAGGAGATGAAGGCTGTGCTTCTGGCTCATCAGGCTTTTCATTGCCTCCTTCATCCCAGGCCCTTCAAATTTTTCAGAGACAATACCACAGTAATGTGGTATGTCAACAAGCAAGGCAGTATGAGGTCCTATGTTCTTTGTAGGCTAGCTGTTAATGTCTGGGATCTAGCTGTCCAATATCAAGCGACTCTTCAGGTGGTTTGGATTCCCTCTGAGCACAATCTAGTGGCGAACTCTTTGATCAGGTCCAGCACACAAGCTCAGAAATGGATGCTTCACAGATGTGTTTCTGGACATTGTCCATCAAAGGGGGGTATTCCTCAGGTAGATCTTTTTGCCTCTACTCTGAACAGACAGCTTCTTCTGTTCTGTTCCAGAGTTCTAAGTCCTCTGACTTGGAAAGTGGATGCCCTGTCATTTCATTGGAGGGGATGTTACTGTATGCCCTCCCTCCCTTTCTTCTGTTACCATGAGTCTTGCACAAGATCAGGCAGAACACTTCCAAAATTTTGTTGACTCCCTTTTGGCCCAGACAGCATTGGTTCCCCCTTCTTTCTCACTTGGCCAAGGGCAGTCATCACAGGTTACATCACCAGGTGGATCTTCTCACACAAGAAAAGGGTATCTTATCCATTCTCACTTGTCCACTCTTCAACAGACACTCTGGGCTATAGGGTTTTGATCCATTTCAGACACCTCTTTTCTGAGGAAGTAATTTGGGTTCTGCAGGTAGCTATGAAACGCACTACCAGGAAATTATACATGTCCAAATGGTAGTGATTTTCTGTCTGGTGCCTCTCTCGCCATCAGTATCCCCTATCTGTGGACGTTCCTATGGGTCTTCCCTTATTTGTGTTATCTGCTCCACGATGGATTGGCATATTCATCTGTCAGCAATTTCTGCTTGTCTGCCCATTAATCCTCCTTTGGTCTCTAGGTTTGAGATCAAGCAATTTCTTAAAGGCATGCTTCATATCAGGCCTCCCTGGAAACCCATTCTGCCTTCCAGGGACCTCAATTTTGTACTTAAAAATTGACTCTGGCTCCTTTTGAGCCTGGTTCTTCAGCTTCCAAATAACAATGTACTTGGAGCACTGCTGTTCTTTTTGCTCTCACTTCAGCCAAGAGAGTTTCTGAACTTCAGGCTGTTATAGCTGTTCCTCCTTTCCTAGTTTTCTACAGAGTGTTTCTGCATGCTAATCCTTCTTTTTGCCCAGAGTAGTCAATGAGTTGTCCCCTTAATCAGTCTATTCATTTTCTCTTCTCCACTGTCTGCCAGGGAGGATGTTTCTTCACACCTTGGATTTTCATAGACAGCTCACATATTATTAGGACAAAACTAAAGTTATTCACAAATCCAAGCTGCTTTTTGTTTCCTTTCATCCCAGGACTTTGGGCTTGACTGTAAGAAAAACCTCTCTTCCTGGATTTCTAAGGCCATTTCTTTGTTTATTCTTTTCATGAAAAATGTCTTTCCTCATCAATAGGCACATTATATCAGGGCAGTCGACACCTCTTGTGTTTTTTTCAAGGGTCTTTATACCAATTCCATCTTTGAGGTTGCTACTAGGCCCTCTGGTCATATTTCACTAAGCATTACAGGTTGAATGTTATTTCTATGTCCAGGACAGGCTTTGCTAGGGCTATCTTGCATGTTTTTGTAGAGGGCTCTTCTGTGTCGGCCTCCTACCAGGATTCCTCTCAAACTCTTGTACTCTCCCTTAGGTAAAGAATACTGCAACAGTGATGTGGAAGGAGATAATACAGTTATGTAAAATCTTACCATTAACAGTAAATGTCCTCCTCTTCACTGTTGCAGTATTCCCTCCCTCCCTCCTAGCCCCTCTGCTCTATCTCTAACTTTGTCCTTTCTTGCCCCTCTGGTTGAGGGTCTCATCTTCTTTTTCTCCTTCTACATGCATGTTTTCCTTGTTCCTAGGGGCATTCTCTTCCTTCTGGGGCATTTCCAGTTTTAAGTGTATGTGCCTGCATATCACCTTTATACCCTATGTTTTGCGCAGGGAGCATGCCTATAAGAACTAAAGGCTTTGCTATAATGGCCAGATGATGGTCTATTCTTGGCAAGAGATCTCATAGGTAAAGAATAACTGTTATTGTAAGATTTTACACAACTGTACTTTCTTCTTCCATGTAATCCACTAAAGTGCAACAGCATCAAACAACACTACTGTAGAAGACACATTCTTGATTTGGCTGCCCCCTCCCCTTGCCACAACTACAAGTTCCTTGCATCAGGTGAGCAACAACAGTTATAGAAGGAGGTAAATATCCAAAGGTACCTTTGAGAGACTTTCTGTTAAACATGGTGGTGGGGTTCTGCCAGGTATTTCTCATCTTCAAAAAGTATATATACTTTAGCTCATTCTGAACTGAAAAGATCTAAACCAACAAGTTATTTGCAAGAAATGCTAATGATTCAGTTTCTCCTATCACTATTAAGATGGCTGTGGGCTGGGTTTGCTCTCTGAACATGCATGGATTTGTAGCAGGTCCTGATTCATCCTTTGTATCTTATGTATGTTATATGGCTTCCTGATATTGCTGTGTGAGCTCTCCAAGTAACGTGTTTTGTCATACAAGAACAAAAAGTAGACAGTTTTGGGAGTTTCTGCTTTCCCCAGTGCAATACATCTGTGAAGTTGGTATGGTGGCTTGCCCAGATATGAGGGTGCAGAGGGGCTTGCCCAGGAGCCTTACTCATGGGTTAACTAGGCAACTGTCTGAGTAATGTTTCTTTAAATAAATAAAGGATCCCTGCAAGAGAAAAAGAAAAATGCACCCACGGAACAGAGATCACTCTGGGGAGAGTTAACTATTTCAAATTACCTTAAATGTTGTGAGGTCATGGGATTACAGACCTTGCAGCTTTCAAATGTAGGTGCGAAGGTGCCTGAATGCTTTTTTTTTTTTTTTGTGGACTACAAGTTGTAGTATTTGAACATCAATGGGCAGAGCCACTGCAAGGATATTCTGAAAAAGAAAATTATGTGGTGGAGGCTGGTTTGAGAAATGTTATTAATTGTACAATAATGCTGGCAGACTAATCAACCAGATATGTCTGGCAATGCTTAGATTGTGTCTGGATAGTTGAGATGGAAGGAATGTACAATGATCAACCAGATATTTTTGCAAAATTCTTCTGGCTTTGTGATTTGTATGGAGCAACTTAGATTGAAATACAAGTGTTGAAAAGTGTTTGTGTAGACTGTGGAGGCATACCTCTCAGCTTCTTAGCAACAAATCTGGAAAAAGCCTAAAATAATGGGGAAATAAAGGCCCAGAATGGGGACAGATTTTAAATATTGCTCTCATAAACTTAGTTGCTAGAGTAATAAGATTTATGTTGGTATACATTTTCTGAAGAATATGAAGCCTGCAACTTTTAACATATATCATTTAGTGACTTCTGTACTTTGTGATTGGAGAACAAACCACAACCTTTATGAGTAACAAATATGAGTCAAAAATCTTCTGCAAAATCTGTTGAGAGGCATGTGTTGAGATTAAATAATATTGCATAACCATCAGATGTGGCTATAACTGCTGGCTGGGTTTGTTTGGATGAAAGTAACCTTTTTGTCATTTGTTCAGTTGAAACAGTCATTGGCTTTGCAGGACTAGTGTGTATTTGTGAGAAGTAAGATAGACTGCTTAACAGGACTGTGGAGAAAAATGACTAGCTATCTGCTTATTATTTTGGTTTTGTGATTATGTGAAGCAACATGCAATATTTTAAAGTGTTGCAGCTGTTTGGAACAAAGCTGGAATCAGATATCTGAATTGCACATAGAAATAGTTATAACTGTGTGGTGGGGGTTGTCTGGATTACAGTAACTGACCCTGTTGTCAGTTATTCAGTTTGTCATCTGTTTAAGTGGTTTTTGACATGGGCTTGATAATCACCTCTTCTGTGAGCCCCACCTAGTCTAAAACCAGCCATACTCAAATGTACACAGAAGGTCTTTGTACTTGTTTGTGGGGTCAGGGCATGCTGAGACAATGTTATTGTTTATTTAACATTCCTCCCAAACCTCTCAGAAGTCACTGTATTTTTTATTGGGCTGGGGGCAGTGTGTTCATTATTTCTTTAACTTTCCTCTTAAACTTCAAAGGGGTTCACAAAGGGTTACTACAGCATGTGTAGGAGCACTGTAGTGTTTTTAGAAGTAACATGCTGGAGATAATATTGTAATATTTTTCCATTTTCCTCATAATCAAACAACTGATGCATATACAGGTAGCTATGTTTTGGGGCAGAGTAAGTAAGCATGCTGTTTATATATGTCTGACAGCAGATAGTTTCATAGGTGATTACTAGGCTAATGGCACAAGAGCCTAAGCCTAACCAATAATACTCAGGACATAACTGTATTGTATCTTAATTCCCCAGATATGGGATGGGGTAATATCAGGGTAGTGGTTCTCTCGATGTTAGATTCCTGAGTCATTTTACAGACTGCTTCTGTCAAAAAGGGATATAGGCAGTACACCAGGAGTTAATTTATGGTTCCCCATCCATTTATTCAAATTATTTTTGAAGAGAGTGAGGGACAGGCTTTGTTTTACGAAGATGGGAAGTTTATTGCATAGATGAGGTACAGATCTGTCTCTCCAAAAAGTACTGTTAAGAGTCAAAAATAAGGTTCAGGTCCATAGAATGCATAACACTCAAATAATTTTTCTTATGAATATGTAACATTTTCATCAGGGCTGGATCACAAATTGCCTTGTAGGTCAGGCATGTCACCTCTCAAATAATATGAGCTGGAGTAAAGGCATAGGGCCTGTAGTCAGTGTACACAAGAGATGTGTCTTAAGCTTTAGAAACCACTGGGTCTGCTCCAGTTGGTGTAAGTGTCTGGTTAAGTACATGGAGAAGGAGCATTGTACTAGATTATGGGCCTGATGAGGGCAGAGTACAATAGCAGTATGACTTTGCTCTTGATACCATGCCTTTCCATATAAGTTGAGCCACACACAAGGATTTTCTCACTACTGTAGCTACCCGGTGAGCAAAGGTAGGTTATCATCTCTTTGTGTTCCTTGGACCCTCACCACTTAGGTCTACTTTTAGGGGTGTGCTATCAATATTATAATTTGCAGGGATATCTGATTTACTGAAGGATATGACTACACCATTTTTATCATTTAGTCTCAGACCATCGTTTTGGCACCAGTTGTTTGTCATTTTTAGGCCGGTTTGTAGGTTGCTAACATCATTTGGGGATTCAGTGATTGCTCTCATCTTACAGTTAGCAAACTTGGTGATCCAAAGACCCCCAACATTGACCTTCACTTCAGAGAAGTATATACCAAACAGGAAGATTCCCAACACTGAGCCCTGTGGGACACTGCTAGTAACAGGTTTCTTATCGGAAGTGGATTCACCTACCTGGACATCATGTGTCCTGTCAATGAGCCAGTTTGGTATCCATCTGACAATATAAGGGTATATGCCTAACTCAGTAAGTTTAGTCTAGATAAGCAGTGTGCACTGTTTTACCATATCCATAGCCCTGGTGACTTTCTCAAAGAAGTCCACCAGATTGAACAGGCAAGACCTCCCTTTGATGGAGAATTCCTATGTTGTTATTGATTAGGTCCGTGATAATTCTCCCCATGGACTTGCAGAAAAGACTGGCCAAGATTATGGGTCTGTAGTTCCCTGGGTCAGGTGATCGGCCCCCTTGTGCAGAGGGACAACTGTTGCAGTCCTCCATTTCTCTAGGACAAAGCTCATATGGAGGCTGTGGTTAAACAGGGATCTGATGTCAATTATCATTCTATCTTCAACTGATGTGTTCGGATCCAATCTCTCAGATCCAACTCAGCTGTTGCTAAGGCATCTGGCAGCCAAAAAAAAGCTCTCGAACTTCTCCCTTACCCATAATGCATCAACCCATAGTTATCCCAGATCTTGTTTGCCGCTTTCAGCGAGAGATGTAGTTTACCTTAGCTCTTGAGCATTTGTCAGATGTTTTGTTTTATTTTATTTCTCAAGTCTAAATTCTCTTAAATTCTTAAAGCTTTTTTTCTCCCCTTACCTTATCGTAAAGTTAGTACCTTTCTAAAATACTGTCATAAGTATTTCTTTTTCCTTTTTGACTATTGTACCTCTTAAATACTATTGTTAATATTTACTTTCTTTCTACACTTGGTGTAGTTCCTTTCTCTACCATTGCTGGTAGTTTTTCCATTTCTGCTTCTCTTTCCTGATATATTGGTCCCCTTCAGAAACCCAAACTGACCGCACACCACCAGTATCCCAGAACACCAACTTTCCACTCCAGGTAAGTAACTGCTTGGCCATACTGTTGGACTTTGCCCCTTACCCCCATGGTAGTGTGATCTTGGGGGTGTGTGAGAGGCACAGCCCCCCACATGGGTGGTTTTCTTTGATTTACATTTATGCTTAGGATGGCCAAGCGGTTACCTACCTGGAGTGGTAAGTCTGTGTTCCAGGACATCATTGTGCTGGTGCTGTCGGCCTTTTTATCTCTGTGTTATGAGTTTCGGGTAAGTGAGATTTCATTCTTGTAAAATAGATCCACCCACACAAACATACACACACACTTTATATATATATATATATATATATATATATATATATATATATATATATATATATATAGCTGTATTAAAAAAAATCTGTCCTTACTTAAAATTTTGCCTTTTATATGTTTTTTTGGCTATGGAGGAAAAGATCCCACAGGTTTTAAAAAATGTGTTTACGTTTGGACACAAACTTCCTATGTCGGATGCCCACTTTATATGTGTGTATTGTCTGGGACCCTTATATCTTCAGAAAAATTGTTCCATATGAAATGGATTCAACCCCAGGGCATTTGTAGAAAGCAAAAACAAGGTCATCTTAAAGGGCCTATTATCTTTTGCTTTTGGAGAGGCTATAAACTTCTTCTCTGAAACCTTCTACATCCTCCATGGTTTCAGAGTCATCCAAGAAAACAGCCAAGATGGATCTGACCTCAACTTCAGATCCAAAAAAGAAAAAAATTGGTGGACCTAACTTCCTCAGATCTGACAAAAAAGGTATCGGATCCGACCACTTCCAGTCATACCGGTTCAGCTGTTATTCCCCTACCCAGAACAAGATACTCACCTTCTGTGTATCTGTTGCCCTCAAGGGTGCCCTCACTGTTTTTGGAACTTCACAGAACCAGGTCCCCATCTATTGTTTCCTCTCGTTCTTCCAGAAGCTTGATGAAGGAAGATGTGGAAAGAGTGGTGTGGAAGATCCTCTCTGTACAGAGTCAGATGGTTGTCTTACTGGCTCCTACCCCCTTCAGATCAGGAGGTCCATGCTTCTACCACTCACCCCCCAATATAGGTCCCTCCTCTACCTCCTTCAACTGTCTCGAAGTCCCTGGATTTGGGCCATCTGGCTCCATCTGGCTTGAATCTGAAGAAAGCAATATCTTTGGATCCGAAGCTTACTCTGAGTGCTGCTGTTCAATTGGATCCAGAGCACTCATTGAGCTGAAGCTTCCCTGTTGGATCTGAGGTGTTAGAGTCAACTCAGAAGTTGTCAGAGCAATCTCTGTGCCTCAGAGCCTTGGCACTGGATAGCTTGGCTCTGGCTTCCAACTTGCAGAGATTGCTTTCGGGGAAGGGGAAGGACATAGGTCCAAAAGCTTGTCTTTTTGGATCCAAGGTCTTCCCTTTCTCCAGAGTAGTCTGCCTTTGAGGCAGTGAAGAGGGTTTTCTCTGCCTTGACAGAACAGATGGATCCATCCCCTCAGATCTTAAGCCTTCTACCTTGATGTCTCTGCACTCAGAGTCTCATCATTCTTTACCACAAGGACAGCCAGTCTGAGACCCCCAGGCTTCCCAACATGGTATCTCAATTTCTTCCAATACCTCCCCAGAGCATTCCAATGAGGAGGTCCCTTGGAAGAAGACATGTAAGAGGAAGCACTAGGACACCCAAGAGGAGTCAGTCACCGAAGATATAGACTTCAGTGAAGGTGAAGGGTCCCCACAGTTACCTCCTGAAGATGTCTCATTTGGAGACATCCACGAAATCCTAAACCAGGGAGGTGGCTGGACATCCAGCAACCCTTCAATCGAGGAGTCTGTATTCCTGGAGGCTTTTGGTACTGGGCCGGCTACCTCCTGTGTTACTCTGCCTGCTGACAAGCTTATTGAGTTAGTCTGTTAGTGGGAGTATAAGAAACCAGACACAGCTGAACCCATACCTAGGAGACTGGACAGGATTATGGTGCTACATGTGTTTAAACAGTTTTGCAGTAAAGGGGTGCCCATTGATGCCATGGCCATGGTTGCAGCCACCAGAAAGGAACTTGCTGAGAAGATTTCCACTGTACATCCTCCTAACAGGGAGTCTAGGGCAATGGACAGGTTTGGGAAGCATGTCTATGCTTCAATGAACTTCGCCTTAAGGTCGTCAAATTATTTGGTACATTTTACGAGATTAAAGATTTGATTAAGGAACTGTCAAATACCCTCTCAGGATCTGTTTCTGCAGAGGGCCAGACATTGGTGACTTCTCAGTTGGCTACCCTGCAATCTGTATCAAATTCTTCCATGAGGATCATTTCGCATATAGTCGAAGAAACCTCAAGGGCAATGGATTCAGGCATTTCCATCAGGAGGCATGCCTGGATACACTTATGTGATTTTGCAGAGCCCTTAAAGTCTTTGTTCATCAATGCTCATTTTGACGGTATTACTTTGGCCCCAAGGTGAAGGACACATTATCCAGGTGTGAGAAGGATGGAAAGACCCTATCTACCATGGGCGTAGGTTGTTTGACCCCTCAAAGATAAGATCCTTTTCTAGGAATCAATGAGGTGGTCAGAAGATCCGATTCAAGAAATCCCAGGGTCCTTTCCAGGACACACATGGAGGAAGTTCTCCTAGGGGCATAGGAGGGAACTCCAATGGTTGACATTGTCCCTGCAGCAGAGATGGCCTGCAAAACCAGGGGTCCAGAGATTCTTTCTGTGACATACCTTACCAGTGCTCCTGAAAGGAAGCCAGATTGTCCACCTCTGGAGGCAATCTGGGGATCAATTATCCCTGCACCAAAGAGCCTAGCTAGACATAACAAAAGATACTTGGGTGTAGAGGATTATTTCCAGGGGTTATATAATACACTTTTCCCTTCCACCTCCAATCTCAAGAAAAATCCCTGATGTTACACCCAGTCAGAGGGAACAAGTATCAATTCAAATACAAAAGCTGCTAGAAAAAAAGAGTCATACAAGATGTCCTGCCAAACTAGATAGAATCTGGAACTTACTCAAGGTTCTTTTTGGAGCCAAAGAAAATGGGAATGGAGACCAGTTTTGGATTTCAGCAACTTAAGTCAGTTTGACACCCCAAGTTTCAGATGATCACAGTTCAGTCTATTCTCCCTTTTCTGGGCAAGGATGACTGGATGTGCTCGACAGACCTTCAGGATGCATAATATCACATATAGATGAACAGATGATCCAGAAGGTACTTACACTTCCGGCTGGGAGCCAGTCATTACCAGTTCAGAGCTCTGCCCTTTGGTCTCACCACAGACCCCAGGGTGTTCACCAAATGTATGGCAGTAGAAGCAGCTCACTTGAGACTGCAAGGATTCCAAGAGTTTCCATTTCTAGATGACATGCTCATTACCGCCCCAACCCGGCATCAATTATTAAGGGCAAGAGATCAGGTTTTCCAGATGTATTTTCATCTGGAGATAACCATAAACTACAAGTCTCAACTGGAACAAATTTGGAATCATAAGGGCATTTTTCAACACAAAGTCAGTGATAGCTTCACTGTCCCCTTCAAGGGTTCAAACTATAAGATCACAGGTCAGAAAAATAATCTGCAGTACCAAGATTTCAGCCCACTTAGTCCTTCAAGCTCTAGGACCAGTGTCAGCGCCAATAACACTAGTACCTTTATCCAGATTTTACATGAAGATTCTCCAATGGATGCTAGCAACACAATGTTTGATTCTTTACCAACCCATGTCAACTCTGATATGAATCACTCAGATGTGCAAGAGGGATCTCAGGTGGTAGATTCAGTGAGATCAGGTTTTAGAAGGCCATCCATTCATTCTCCCTCAGCCCAAGGCCATAGTGATCACAGACGTTTCCCAGTTGGGGTGGGAAGGGCCATTAGTCCAAGGCACTTGGTCCCCCAAAAAGGCCAACTTGCTTATCAATTTCCTAGATATGAGAGCAGTGCTTTTAGTGTTGCAGGCCTTCCAAGAAGCTCTCCCATCTTCAGGGATGATTGCAATTCAAATGAACAATTTGAAATTAGTTTGGTACATCAACAAACAAGGAGGGACCAGATCTTACCCCTTGTGTCAAGAAGCACTCAGAGTGTGGCAATGGGTGATCTCATCCAACCGCTTTCTCATAGCAATGCACATTCTGGGGAAGTCCAGTGTGATAGCAGACAAGCCGAGCAGGTGCATTCTTGTACATCATGAGTGGTCTCTCAACAAGAATGTGACAGAAATGATTTTTCATCAGTGAGGCCAGCCTTGCTGTGATCTTTTTGCTTCTCCCATAAACAACAAATGCACCAGCTACTTTGCCCTAATCCCTCCAACAGAGAGACTCACAGAGGGATGCTGTACTTCATGATTGGCCCCCCAGCCTACTATACGCCTATCCACCAATCCCGATAATTCCAAAATTCCTACAGAAAGCTGTAATGTTGAAGAGTGAAATCATCCTCATTGCACCTTACTGGCCTCGACAGATTTGGTCCCCCATCCTTTGGCCTCACTTCACCAGCTTTGAGTTCTGGATCCAACTCCAGACGACCTGTCTAACCCGACAGGCATGACCCATCCAGACATATCAAATCTCAGGCTGATGACCTGGCTTCTCCAATTTCATTAATAGACAAACTACCTGTGTTCTCTTTCCTCTCCGACATATACTTGTATCTTAACATAAGCCTTCAACAAGTAAACTCTATTCCAGTAAATGGAAAATATTTGAGTACTGGGCACATCAAAATTATGTTGAACCTTTTTCTGCTCCAATACACAATATCCTTGAATTTTTGGCCTTACTTTTTAAAGAAGGAGCAAGTTCCTCAACTGTTAAAAGTTCAGTTAGCAGTAGTATCGGATTCTCACACTGGATTTGAAGGTTCCTCAGTAGCCTGTCATATGTTGTGCAGAGCATTCTTGAGAGGCACACTACTTTTAAGATCTCCTTTTAAAGACTCTACTCCTCCATGGGACTTCAATTTGTTACTGCAGGCACTTATGCATTTCCCCCTTTGAACCAGCAGCTAAGTGTGGCCTTAAATATCTTGTATGAAAATAATTTTTCTAGTAGCCATTACATCTGCTAGACAAATTTCAGAAATTGAAGCATTGTCTTCTAAACCTCCATACTTGAGTTTTCACAAGAATAGAGTTACATTACAAATAATGCATCCTTTCTTCCCAAGGTGGTGTCAGAATCCAGTATCAATCAGTCCATTAATTTGCCAGTTTTCTTCCCAAATTTACTAACACAGGTGAATATGTTATATTTACTGGATGTTCACAGACAATTATGTTTTTACCTGCATAGAACAAAAGACATAAGAACAGACCAGTTTGTTTCCTTTGCAGACTTAAAATTAGGAAAACCAGTTGTCAATGTAACTTTAGCCAGATGGTTAACTGATTTGTATAGCATTTATTTATAAAAAATTGGGTGCTACCTTACCACAACCAGTATGAGCTCATTCAACTAGATCCATGTCAACGTCTGCAGTTTTTCTTTCCATGACATCCTTGGACAATGTATGAGCAGCAGGTACTTGTGCTACCCCCTATACCTTTGTTACTCATTACAAATTGTATCTGGCCACCAGGGGTAGAGGATCATTTAGTTCAACTGTGCTCAGGAACATCTTTCCTTGATTCCACCCAAGATCTGTCCCATCAGTTGAGGACAGAATGAAAATTGACAACATCAGGTAAAGAAGTTATGTACTTACCATAATGTTCCATCTGTGTTGTCCATTTTCATTCTTTCTCAACTCCCCACCCACCAACCTTTATACTTTGCAAACTTCTGGAAGAATGAATTTATAGGGGACATCACTGACCTTATTGAGCTCCAGATATAGTGTTTTTATGTATTGACTACATGCAGTTTTTCATCTCCTTTATCTATGCATACTAAATACTTCCTTTCTGGCAAAAATCAGCAAATAAAATCTGAGTTAACTTGGGGTTGTGCATTTTTGGTAAGGGAGAAGCTTGAGAGTTTTTTGGTTGCCATGAGCTTTAGCAAAAGCTGAGTTGGATCCAAGGGATTGAATCCAAACCCATCAGTTGAGGAAAATGAAAATGGACAACACAGATAGAACGTTATGGTAAGTACATAACTTCTTTTTTGGTGACCCTGATAGTTTCTGTTTAAAGCTATTTAAGAAGCATCCTGGAATGTTGCCGGGACCCACCGAAGCCATGCTTTTGGCTTTAACAAGTGCAGTAAGGACCTGTTTCTTCATAATGACCAGTATGGGGATGGATGTCTGTATTTCTTTGGGTGTGGTAGGAGGTGATGGGGGAGAAGTTTGAATTCAATTTGTCAGCCAGCAGGTTTGCTATAATTTCAGGCTGGGTGTAAGTGTTGCCATTCATAATTAACTTGGCACATTGCTAAGCATTTCCCTGAAGTTATGAACATAATTAAAAAAAAAGGCCTTATGGCTATCTTTCACCTGGGAGGCTATTTTTGTCGCATAGTTTCCTTTGACAGATTTGGCCAGCTCAATCATTTATTTTAGACTGGTGGGTGCCTTTTTGCACTGTTTTTTCTTTTCCTTGGCTTTGGAGAGGATTTTTTTCCTTTGTTGAATAGCTTGTTTATGCTAGGGATCCACCATGGTGGTTAATTTTTGCCAGTAATCATAGGTTTGACTCATCGGTACTACTTCCTCTGTGCAGGTATGAATGTAGTTGTACAGTGCTTTTGTGTACACCTGAGAGTATGCCTCACTGTCATCCAGGTTCAGAGAGGCTTTGAATTTGAATAAGCTGTCAGTTAGTTTGAGGTATTTGGCCTTAGCAAAGTTTAAACAGGTTTGGAGTTTGAATGGGGTTCTAGATTAGTTTTAATACTAAGGGAGATTATTTTGTGGTCAGATCTTACCAGGGAGGAGTTAATGCATGGGATAGAGCAGCATCCCCCATGTTCATGAGTACTAGGTCTAGAATATCTGAACCTCTAGCTGAGAAACTAATTGATTGGTCCAGGGTGTTTGCATTGACAAAGTCCAAAAACCTCTGAGCAAGTGAATTATGGGTCATATAAGTCTCCCAGTTTTTGGAGCGGTGGTTGAAGTCACCCCTAGGTATGGTGTTAGGCTGAATGTTGAGATAATAATGGGGTTTGATAGGAGGTGTGGTTTTCCAGACTCATGTTAGGAGATCTGTAGCTAACAGGAATGCGATAGGGGGTCGCACATATGGTTGGGCACAGAGCAGCATAAGAGAAGTCAGGGTGTTGGGCTAGTCTGTTATGTTCTGTTTGATTTTTCAGTTTTGTCCTTGCCTGGCATCAAAATAGTACACATAAGATTGCTGTCTCTGTGGGTAGGGGAAAAGGGGGTATAAGTTTGATAGCTTAAAAGTATTACTATGGGCATTTGTCTGAATTTCCCAATTTAACACTATGAGGGGATATGCAGAAAGAGACTACTTATTTTAAGGCAGATGGTAAGGGGGAGGCAGGTATTATTCCCATATATGATATATGTATCCTCAAAGTATTTCTAGTCAGTTTATTGTGAAATAGTAAATGAAAGAAAGGCACAGCGAATCAAGCAATAGTATTTCAAATCTTTAATCACACGAACCACAGAAGGTAAACTTCACACATAAATTCAGATCTAAATTTCAAAACAGGTTTTAAAGAAACCATGTAATTTAAACCAGGGGGGCTGCTGGCATCTAATATTAGTTGCCAATATAACTCCTTATATTCCAAACAAGCCCCATGGTCCTCCACTGGGATCTAAAGGAACCACTTTTATAACGAAAAACTGAAATTTCACTTGGTCACATACTAGTGTGTGTTTGTATAGGGCATTATTAACATTCTTTTCCTCGTGTCATAATTATGTTCATATACCCTTTGCTTCAGTTTTCTCTCAGTTTTACAAATATAGAAGGAGTTACATGCTTCACATACTGCAATATATACTACACCACTAGTGTTACAATTTGCAAAACTCTTTGTTGTAATAAATCTACCTCTACTTTTCAAGAATAGTTTGTCACCTTCCTTTACATTGCAGCAATAGGGACAGTTTCCACACTTATATGTCCCTCTTTTATTGGATTTATGTGAGCCATAATTAGCTCCCTCTATAATGTTCTTAATATTTCGACCTTTTCTATATGTTAATCTAAGAGGTTGTACAAAATTCAGCTTTAAATCCATTAAACTAGCAAATTTATTCCATTCCTCATTTATAATGTTCTTAACCAGATAAAACTCCCCATCATATGTGATGGTCAGAGCTAGACTGGTACTGTTTCCTGGCCAACTGGTTCCCTTTATTTACGTTTGATGTACTTACTACATCACTGGTGTTTCTTAAAATAGGTGAAAATCTGGTTGTCCTTGCATTTAACTACTTCACCAGTAACATTTTGCAAAAGATCCCCTGGATAGCCCTTGTCCTTGAACATGTTTGTGATATATTCACATTCTTGTTTAAAATCATGTTCATCTGAGGTCAGTCTGCTTGCTCTCACTAACTGTCCTTTAACAATCGCCTTCTTTTGGTGTGGTAGGTAAGAGCTGGTGTAGTGCAAGTATGTGTTAGAAAAGGTTCCTTTCCTATAGATTTTAGATTTAAAACCTGTATTAGTTCTCTGAATATTCACATCTAAAAAACAAAGCTCACTGTAATTAACATTGTGAGTAAACTAAAAAATCAGTTGTACATGAAATGAATTCATAAAATTCTAAAATTTTTCCACTGTGCTGTTCCAAAAAAGACATATATCATCCAGAAAACATCCATAATAATTCCAACACAGTTGGAACTCAGAATTGAAAACAAACTTGTTCTCCCAATATAATAAAATAATGTTAGCATATGTGGGTGCACACATTGCCACTCCTTTTAATTGCCTGTAGTACTCACCCTGAAAGTATATGAAATTATTCTTCAAAATTAAATCCACAAGAACCTTTTCTAACACATACTTGCACTACACCAGCTCTCACCCGCCACACCAAAAGAAGGCGATTGTTAAAGGACAGTTGGTGAGAGCAAGTAGAATGACCTCAGATGAGCATGATTTTAAACAAGAATGTGAATATATCGCAAACATGTTCAAGGAAAGGGGCTATCCAGGGGATCTTTTACAAAATGTTACTGGTGAAGTGGTTAATGCAAGGACAATCAGATTTTCACCTATTTTAGGAAACACCAGTGATGTAATAAGCACATCAAACATAAATAAAGAGAACCAGTTAGCCAGGAAACAGTACCAGTCAGCTCTGACCATCACATATGATGGGAAGTTTTATCTGGTTAAAAACATTATAAACGAGGAATGGAATAAATTTGCTAGTTTAATGGATTTAAAGCTGAATTTTGAACAACCTCTTAGATTAACATATAGAAAAGGTCGAAATATTAAGAAAATTATAGAGGGAGCTAATTATGGCACACATAAATCCAATAAAAGAGGGAGATGTAAGTGTGGAAACTGTCCCTATTGCTGCAATGTAAAGGAAGGTGACAAACTATTCTTGAAAAGTAGAGGTAGATTTATTACAACAAAGGGTTTTACAAATTGTAACACTAGTGGTGTAGTATGTATTGCAGTATGTGAGGCATGTGACTCCTTCTATATTGGTAAAACTGAGAGAAAACTGAAGCAAAGGGTATATGAACATAATTATGATATGAGGAAAGGAAATGTTAATAATGCCCTATACAAACACACACTAGTATGTGACCAAGTGAAATTTCAGTTTTTCGTTATAGAAGTGGTTCCTTTAGATCCCAGGGGAGGACCATGGGAAGCTTGTTTGGAATATTGGCAACTAATATTAGATGCCAGTAGCCCCTATGGTTTAAATGAAATGGTTTCTTTAAAATCTGTTTTGAAATTAAGATCTGCATTTATGTGTAGAGTTTACCTTCTGTGGTTCGTGTGATTAAAGATTTGAAATAATATTGCTGGATTCGCTGTGCCATTCTTCCATTTATTTGTTTATCGGTTTCAGCACAGAGACCACCTTTTGTGTTTGTTTGAGTTTTGTGGTCATGGATTCTCCAGCAAGTGCAGGCAGTTGTAACTGTGACAACTGCGATAACTACAGGACTGGCAGTGAATTGGGAGAAGTAAGTAAACTCATTGGGCAGATTTCTAAATTGGTTGGTGTATTGGCGCCACTCACTCACTCAATCATTAATTACGCTCTCTATGCGATCCTCCATTCCCTGTAATCAGGAAGGAAGTATGGGTCCTGCTTCGAAAGAAGGGATAACTTCCGTTAATGAAAAAACTATAAGAGGAGACAACAGTCAGCCTCGTATGGCTACGTTGGATGGTTTTCCCAATATTTTTTTTAACTTGCAATGCTACAACAGCCACAAACAGGACAGTTTTATCACAATCTAAACAAACTGATACCACGGACGTGACCGCAATGGCAGTTACTTACAAAGGTATCAATATTAATTTTAAAGATGTACTTGACTTTAAAATTGATTTTAAAGAACCGTTTAGACCACAAGCTAACGGTCACAATGACACTTATGTGGAAATTATTTGAAAGATGGACAGTATGTTATTTAAATACAAATCTTGGGAAATGAACAATATATATCTAAAACATTGTTTACAATTGAACATTGTTCCCAAAGGTTTACGTGTGTGTAAGTACCCGAATAATGTGGTGGATGACTCACAATTAACTTATAGCCACATTTGATAAATGCGGAGATGACATTATGCGAGCTATAATTAAAAATAATGAATGTGAGATGGACAAAATGTACACTTTAATTGAAATTATTAATCAGAAAATTATTAATGACTTATTGTTTGGTATAGAAAATGAGAGGGTTAAATATCAGGAAATGTTAAAAGACATTGGCAAGGATTCACGAAGCCTCCGTGTAAGAGTTATAACTCTTACACTGAGGCTGCAGTTAAACGGAGTGATGTCAGCATGCTTTGCATATTCATGAGAGCATGCTGAATCACACTTAAGTCTAACACGGTATGTGTAAGACAGTAGGGGGCGTGTCTGTAGGCCGAGCCCTGCAAGTGGACACTCCCCCAGAAGTGTAAAAGTGCCCAAAGTAAACACCCACAACAGAGTCCACGGAAATGTGAATAAACACAACACAACACATGCCCCCACAGACTATGAACATAAAATATATAAATGAACATGTTATATTTTTTTTTAAATTGTAAAGATGTTTAACCGTGAGTGCGCGTTTGCTGGCGTGCCGTAAGCGCAGCTACAGTTAGCAGTCAGTGGGAAAGCATATAAGAACTAAATATGCAAAATAAGCCAGGAAGCAATAGCGTAGCGGTAGAGATGTTGGCTGAAGAGCAGCCATTCATGGTTCGAGCCCCCACAACACCAATTTTTTTTTTCAAAATAAGCAGGAAACAAGTCCCTGACAAATATGTACACATAAAACCACAATTTATGTAAAATGTAATGAAATAGCCCATTTATATTGAAGACGTGAAGTAACAAAATAATAAAAAATGCCAGATGTGCTCATAGCTGAGCTACAGTTTAACAGAGTGAGTGCATCTGCCTGTAGATGAGCAGTGGTTTAACTGGTGCAAAATGAGTGCCCGTAGCTGAGCAGTGGTCTAACACGCTAAATCTATGTGCCCCTAACTGAGCTGAGCGTAATATGCGTGCCGATAGCCAAATGAGGCTTAAAGCAGCATACCCCGTTTGCGCAGAGCTGCGCACCGCGCAAAAAAGCTAACCGACGGGCACTGTTGAGCAAGCCGTATCAAAACTGCCTTTACACAGACACACCCCTCAGCATGTCTAGACAGTCATGAAAAATAAAAAGCAGTGGCCTGGTTCGAACCCAGGATACTATACACCATAGTCAAGGTACCAAACCACTAAGCCATGACAGCAGTACCTAGAAATGCAATAATAGCTAATATATAGGAATGAATACAAACTGGAGCATGACAATGCAGATTTACTGAAGTTGATACAATTCCAAAATGGCCAATCACAGATATGTGCGGGAAAAACGGACTGTATAAGCCCCATAGGCGGGAATACACAGCATAAACGATTGTAGAACTGACCTGCAGGCAGAATGACAGGAGTAGGAGAGGGTAGTTGCTTTCGAGCACAGAGGTGGGGTGTTGAGGAGTCCAGGTACATGGTCTGGCTCCTAGTCCATAATCATGAGGCCCAACTCATGCAGGGCCAGGTCCTCTGGGGAGCATACAGGGCCGAGGCATGGGACCAGTTGGCTCATGATCTCACCAGTGCCACAGGGATTCCAAGGACTGGTGAGCAGGTCCGTCACCACCATGCAGACCTGAAGAGACGCAAGCAGGACCAACTGAACCTTTGGAGCCAGGAGGCCCGGCAAACACCCAACGCCCCACTACTGAGTAAGTAACATTTAATTATGTATGTAAGAAATTAAACTAGCTGATATTATGGAGATGTGTATTCCAATATTACTTCATTTATATTACAGCTGCAGGTGTCCGTTCTGCGAACAGCAGAGCCTATGGCGATAGGCTGGTGCGGTTGCGCCACCAGGCAGGTCAGTAATCCACTACCAGTAACTGTAAAGAAATATAAAAGTATGACAGTCAGCAAAAGAGTGCAGTGTAGTCAGTAAGGAATAAAGTCTGCAAGTAACAGTGTGAAAGTGTATGCAAGTATTGCTTGATTACAAAAGTGCGTTTCAGCCTGTAAGTTAAACCGAAAAATGAAACTGTCTGACATATATTCTGAAATAAAAATGCCCTACCTGTAAGAAAATAGTACACAACCTGCAGCAGGCTGAAAAGTATAGCTGCAGAAGATGATGAAATCACATGTGTGAAATATATCCCTGTGGAAATACTGAAACATGACAGAAGTGAGACTGCTGGAAAGGATTGTAATAACTACAGGTAAAACATGTCTATAAAGCCTAGAAGTAAGTACCATCCTGAATAGTAAAATGAAAGCAAGTGAGAAAGTGTGAGAAAGTGTCATGAATCCAGCAATACAGTAGTAATAACTCCTGAATAAAGTATACTGCAGTCAAGACAGAATGAAATGCATGTGAGATTCAAAACCAAACAGCGAAATCTGTTCAAAGTGTTGCTGCATCTGGAATGTGTATCCCAAAATCTGGATATGTTGCTCTCAGTCTGCAATATGCAGATAGGATGATTGTCTGATATACCAAACATCCACACTTGTCTACAGCTATATAAAGCAAATGTAGCAGGATGATGTAGCTGAACAAAGCTAGATATGAATGTGTATAAAGAACCATAAAATGTATATTGATGTTGCAGTAACAGTCCTATCACCAAGTTGAAATAGTTATCATATAGGAAACTGTAGTTAGAACAGTAGTGTGTATATAACTGTAGCTATTAGAAATGTACAGCATATGTATTGTTATTCAAAGGTGTTAATATTACTTTCTTTACCCCACCCTATAACCACATATAGCCCATTCCACGTGAAAATGGTATGTGCAATCACAATTAACACCCCTGGACGTTTGTCCTATTGGGTAATATATATTTGCATGTCTGTTGATGCATCTGCCCTGTTCATACATCCACACCTGATGGCCTGTTGCCATCAATTAACCCTGCATGTTGTTGGACTGTGTATTTCTGTTCAAATTATGCATGTGTTATGCACACTGTTCAATGGTGTGAATATCTGGGTGTTTGGTTAATGGGAATACTAATGCATGCTGTTACAACTAATTCTGAATGGTATTATATGTCACTAACCCAAACTGTCCTGACATAATGCAAAACATAGGACGACAGGGAAGCCGGGTTCCAGCGGACCCACCTCTCCCACCTCAGCTGGCGAGTGCACCTGGCACTAGTGCCAAGTCCGGACCCTCCTCCGGTGGCCCTGTGCCACCTGCGGGTGGAAGCGCTGCAGGGGATGGGGCTCGCCCCCCCTCCGCAAGTGTGGCCGGAGGAGAACCACCACTCACCCTCCGTAGCGTCCGGACTGTGGTGCATAGGGAGATTCGGGACTCTGTTCTCGAGCCCCTACGCCAGCTAGAGGCATGGGTGGCGCAACTAACGGGCATGCCTGTTGCCCCGCCTACACAGCCCCATCCTGGGCAGTGAAGGAACAGTGGCAACTGCCTGTGGGTGGGGATATCAGTTCCACTGTTGCCATCTGTGGGCTCATGGGCTCTGGATATCCAAACCTCTATCCCCGTCAATTGTGTAACCCCCCACACGTGTCATACACCGCCCCTGTATGCGTCTTGTTTGTCTTGTCTGTTTACCTACCCAGCCTACCTCCCCAGCTGTACCGACTTCCTTCACCTGACATACCACTCTTACCTGAAAAAAAAAAAAAAGGGCACTCTGTACCCACAAAAAAATTACGCCCCATACATAGCTGCCCATTCCACACACTGTCTGCTGGACATGGAACCTATCAATTACAATTGGCTGTACAAGTATTATTGTTGTCTTGACACCTCTCTCAGGGGTGGAAGGTTTCAAATGTCACACCAAATTACATACATATGCACAGCTGTTGCTGATGAAGAAATGGGCAGCTATGGGCCTTACCTACATCCCTCCTGCACATCCCAAGCTTGTTTCCCTACTGTCTTACCCTCTTTGTGACCCCTTTTTCACCACTTTCCTGTCTCCCCATTTTCTTTTCTTTCAAAGAAAATAGCGCGGGTCTGCGCAAGAGTAAGCACGTTTAAGCGATTGTAAGCGGGTATGCGCTTGTGTGCGCGGAGCTAAACGCCAGTGCGCATGTGTGAGCTCCGCGCAAACCAGCGCTAACCTGGTTACAACTGCTTAAAAGTGCCTTAGTCACTTTGATTGACAGGTCTTGTAGTCAGTTCAGAAGCAAAATAAAATCCCACTGGCAGTCCCAAACCCAGGACCTTGGAAACAGTAGTCTGCATGACGTACCACTAAGCCATGACTCTTACACAAGAACATTGTGCTAAAATAAATATATCATGTAATAGTAGGAATGAATGTAAAGGGAATATAGATGTGTAGTACACGAAGCATGCCATTTAGAATTACTATCAAAACTAGTGGATTTCCATAATAGTAGTGTGTGAACAGAAACAGCCATGCTAGTTGGTAGCTAGTAGGTAATAATGTCACTATAGCACCTTGCAAGCGACACACATACTCACAGCAGGATAATCACTGCCCATACCCCACAACCTCTTACAGGAACACATCTGCACCAAGTAATAAAATATGTGGAGCAAAGGCCCAAAACCAGGGACACATTACAAATAATGTTACAACAAACGCAGACAGTTCAGAGAGTAACAGGGTCTGCATTTTGTGGGATGTTTGGAAGGGTATGAAGTCTGAAACTTGAATGTTTGTCACCATATTCTGACTTGAGCCCAGAGTGATTTGCCAGAAAAAGGTGTGCATGAGATATTGACCAAAATATGAGGCAGAAATGTGGACAACCTGCAAATATCTGTACACATGATGGGTCTGACACCACCATATTTGAATAGTTAAGAGCCTAGACATAGCAACAGTGAATGACTTACAGGGATGCCCCACAGACTCCATGTGAAATGTACAAACAGTAGGCAGAAAGGTGTAACACATGCAATGGTAACTATGAAGTCTTGAAAGTATTCACCACTTGCATGGCAGAAAAAGTGTAGTAATACATATGCTCATGCTAACCCACAGTCACAACTGCAGCATACCAGACATTTTAATGGGTGTACCCCACTGATATGTACCATTCCATGAGGCAGATAACAGATGAACCTGAAAGTCTCTGGGGCCTGCTCAGCAGCATGCTCAAATACCCTAATAGATGTCAAGGCCCACACCATGGCCAGACCACACTGCATGCTGCATGCTGTAACACCCTAGCAGATATAGCAAGCATTCCAAGGTGTGAATGTACATGGAAAATAGGAAAGCTACAGCAGCACACTACAGTCAGGACACCTAGCAGGCATACAAGTAGTGACTGTAAAGGGCAAATATTGAAGCCTTAGCAACAAAGTGCAAGCAAAAGTGAAAGGAAAGCACACACATTAACAGTAGTAGTAGTTGTAGGTGTTAGTGTACATACACAGTTAGTACAGGAAACTGGAGAAATGAATGGAGGAATGTTAATCTACAGCACACCTGGAAATATGAGAGAGATACCAACCTTTACACTCACAGAACATTGTCCACAGCATAACAGCATGGTCCCTGCCCTTAAAATCTGAAAGGGCTACACCTATCTCACATACCTTTTTATAGCACTGTTCTGAAATCACAGTGAGAACTGCAATCAGTACACAACTGGCTGCATGCAATTAGCAAATGCTGGCTAACAATTGGTGCAGAGGCCATCACATGGGCATATGCAGATACCTACAAAAGTATGCTGTACTCCCAGTCCACACATGCAATACTTTCATTGCACCCTGAGAAGGACGTGAGAGACAAACAGACAGAGAGAGAGAGAGACAGACAGAGAAAATTGCAATTAAGCAGACACAAACAAATTGTTCAGCAACAGCCACCTGAAAGCTGACAACTGGGAAGTGGAGCAGCAAGCAGGACAGAGAACCAGACGGCAACACAAGCAGCTGTGACAAACACAGGTAATGTAAAGTAATACTATAAAGGTCTACATACTGTGAACCCTCCATATGTGTCTGTATCCATATGTATATGAAGATGTGTAAAGGGCAGGGGACATACAGCAACTATCAGTGAAGGCTGTACATACATTTGTATGTGAGAGCATCTATGTGCACATATCAATGTTGGTTGATTGTAGGTTGTAGTGCCATGTACAAAGTAGGTTTCACAGTTATGTATGTTTAGCAGTATGTTAGTGTGTGTATACAGTATGGTAGACAAACATGTTGATATACCTGTCTATCATATGGATACGTATGTATGTCAACATATGTATGTGTGTATATATATATATATATATATATATATATATGATATGCATTATATGTATACATACATAGAGAGAGATGTAGGAATACATAGACAGATGTAGATAGAATATTGTACAAACATAGATGTAATGCACACATACATATATAGATATATGTAGATACATATACATAGACAGACTGATCTAACTATCTACAGGTATGACTGTATATGATGACCTTCAACACACCCTGTCCCACCCCCTCTGTCACTCTCACCCCCTCTGTGTCCCCCCCTCCACATCTATAGCAATATATGTACATCAATATATATATGTGTATATGTATACAGACATATATATATATATATATATATATATATACAGAGAGAGATGTGTAGGAATACAGACAGATGTGTATATAATATTGTACAAACATAGATGTAATGCACACATACATATATAGATATATGTAGATACATATACATAGACAGACTGATCTAACTATCTTATATATATATATATATATATATATATATATATACATATAGATATATCTATATACATATATATATATATATATAGAGAGAGAGAGATGTATATAAATTCTGAGTGAGGCACATGTGTACAGATGTATTGCAACAGGTGCCTGGTGACAAAGGCATGGAGTGAACACCAGTGTCAAAACCGGAGTACCATACCACATTTCAAATCACCTACACCAGATATGTGATTGGCTGCCCACCACTGCATGTGTCAGGGGTGAACAGGGTCATAAATGTGTACAATAGTGGCCCCAATGATATTCACAGTGGCACACTATCCCTGGAATACCTGCACATGGTATGTGTCAGCTATGGACATGTAGGTCGGTGTACCCCTCCACACCACATAATGGATGCCATGGTATGGACCTCACATGACAGCTACAGATATGGAGAAGGACACAGTGACATGTACAACACTGTGACAATGCACTCAAACACATTACCAATGCACAGTGACTGACAACACCACAGAGTACACATATACTACCCACATAGAGGTTACCACTCCCGGATTTACATATGTAAGTCACACCCATGACAGATGTCCAACAACCATAGTAACACCTCACACCATCCACAACCTAAATGACTGCTGTGTGTCATCTGTGCCACTGCAATAGAGTGCACATGTGGAGGTAAAAGTTCCTACCCACAGATAAGACATACCCTGCACACAGTGTTAAGAAGCAAGACTCCCCATGAGTACATGTCACACATACCCCTGCTGAATGTTAGTCAGATAGGTAATATGCCATATGAGTCACCCTGTGTAACTGTGTGACAGCAGCAGGTACCATCACACCACATGTGTCACAATGGTCAGGGTAGCAGAACAGTATGCTGCTGTAGTCCCAGGGGCAATAGCATATTGTATAGTATAGTATTGTAATGTAATGTATTGTGTTGTATTGTATTGGTATGTTGAGGTGCCTCCTTCGTGGAGTGGAACCACTGCTGCTGTGTGCCAGTGTACAAGTACATATCCTGTAGTCAGGCTAGTGTTAGATAGCACTTCTATATGTGTGTTTAGCTCCCGTCAGAGTTTATGTAGCATGCAACTGGGGATACCATCAGGTCCCATTCATGTTGTGTATTCTACTGTCCTGAGGGTGGCTCTCACCTGGACATCTGTGATGACAGGGTGGTTACAGTCAGCTGGGATAATTATGTCTTATTTTGGGGAGAGGGCGGGGTGACACCTGCACTGAACCTGTCTGCCACAATGTTGTCAATATCTGTGGTGTCAGTGAAATATTTGTTGTTGTGTACTAACTATGGGCATAGAGGATGGATCCTTCTGGTTATCTGTAGTGTCCCTCTTGATTTCCCTCTCAAAGTTGCCCATGGATGTTTGTATGATGGAAAATAGATCCTTACTAGTGCTGCTCAGACATGCCCTCCCTTTATGGAATTATGCTCTGTCTTGCAGTAGCTTCCATCTTCTGTAATACAATCTGTCTATGGCTGGGATCCACCAGACAGGATGCTGTCCCTTTGTGGAGAGTGTCTTGGTCATATATGGGATTGTATGATCCATGCATTCTCGGAGATGTCTGTAGAAAGCAATTGTGTAGGGGTCAGCATTGTGGGTTGTATCTGCCACTGGCCCAGTGGGCTGAAAGGATACCATGTCACTGTTACAAAGTGAAAAGTTTGCATCTGTAATGTTATTCACTATAGTCGTTTGTGCTGGTGGTGGAGGTGGGATATGTATATCCAGGGCAATCAGTGTGTGGTCAGCTCACAGTAGTTGATGATGTAGGCCATACAGTACCTAGATACAAACCCCCCAGAGTGAGGAGGTGCTCTTGACCTGAATCAGTGTTCTGACTGCTGGGGTTTGGTAGTATGTCGTATGGAGTGTGCCAGGTACTGTTGCACAGTTGCTGGCTGAGCACTGATACCTGGCCATTTACATGTGTATCCACCAATAGACAGACAAATGCTATATATGTGAGATATGTTGTATCATAACAGTCGAGTAGCATGTGTAGTATGTGTGCCAAATTCTGCTGACATATATTGCTGATATCAGGTTATTTTCTTTCTCAGGTACATGGCCCACCCGCGGAATCCCACTTATTCCACAGCTGAGGATGAGGAGATACACCAGAGTCTGGTGCGGGATTATGCAATACTCTTTTCCCGCACCAGCCCGAATCAGCAGGAGAGGGCTGCACTGTGGCAAGACCTTGTCCGTCGGTTAAATGACATAGGCACGCATAATAGGACATATGAGCAGGTACGACATCACTGCAGTGATTAATCAGACATGTCCGTCAGCGTGCATCGGATATCCACAGGCAACAGGTCGCCACAGGTGATGGGGTGGCTACACATCCCCCACTCACCAGACTGGAGGGACTACTCATGAGTGTAGTGGCTTCAGTCCGCCAGCAACAACAACAGCAGCAGACATGCATTATGATGGAGGCTGGAGCCACGCAGCAGCAAGACAGTGAACGTGCAGGTAATATGCCATATGTATAGTTGACTGTTGTGTACACTGGTAGTTAATGCATGTGTGAGGTGTGTCCTTGGTTTGTAGCTGTCACCATAGTATTTAATGTGCAAGTGTGATATCCTCAATATTAACAGCTGACCTGTGAAAGGCAACTGTTGTACTACTGACCTGTATCATACTCAGTAACAATGGCACAGTTGTGCCCACTGACATTAGTTTCTTCACATCTGCAGGTCCCTCTGGTATAACAGCAATGCAGCCTATCCATGCTGGTGAGTGTGTAGTAACAATTCCTGTAATAGTCTTGATAGTAATAGTACTATTTGGCTCACTTAGTAGTGCTCTTTGTATGCATGTAGGTGTGTCTGTGCATTGATATCACGCATACTGAGTACTGTACAATTGTGTGAAACTGTGTGTATGTGTGCACCTGTGCATGGGTGCATGTGTGCACCTGTGCACGTGTGCATGTGTGCACCTGTGCATGTGTGCACCTGTGCACGTGTGCACCTGTGCACGTGTGCATGTGTGCACCTGTGCACGTGTGCATGTGTGCACCTGTGCATATGTGCACCTGTGCATGTGTGCATGTGTACATGTGTGCACCTGTGCATGTGTGCATGTGTGCATCACTGGTAATGTGTAGACATTGTAAACTGTGTTTCCTGTTTCCCTCCCACAGGTTCTGGTGCTGCTCTGGTGTCATGTAGCAGGGAACCTGAATCAGGTGCCGTGGGTACTGATAATGATGACATCTGTGTAATGGCACAGGAAGGTATGCCAGGGTCCGCCATTGGTCAGCCGATTGACAGTACACAGCTGTCGACCCCATCAATGCGCACAGTTATCCTGCCTATACACCCTTTGTCACCAATGTCCCTAGGTGATGGACAGCATACAGTGGGCATTGACCAGGGTAATGTGGTATCTGTGGCACATGCCTCCCCACATAGCAGCCATGGGCATGGCCCAGAGACGGTACCACACAGACAGTTGTCCAGGGGTTCTCGTGAGAGCATCCGTGGGCATACTGCCCCTGTCAGATGTGCCCACAGAGGTCTTACAACCTCAGCTATGTTTCGGGCTGTCATGCAGGCACAGTCACGTATGGAATGGTACACCAGACAGGGTCTGAGGGAGCTGACAGCATGTCGCACAGCCATGACTGACAGTATGCATGACATTGCGGCTGCCATCCGTGATTTCACCGATGTCATAGACAGATGTTGTGGGGACATATTAGACCGGTTCCACAACTACATGTCCATGAGCCAGGGCGATAGTGGGCGATTGAGGCGTCGACGTGGCCGTATGCCAGCAACAGCAGCAGCTGGCAGTTGTCGCAGACGACAACAGGGCCACGGCCGCCCCCGTAGTGCCAGCAGCAGCCCCAGCAATGCTGGGTCTGTGCTGTCATCAGACTGCCCCAGGAGACCACGTGCACATGGCTCTGGCCATGCCCGACAGGGATCTGTGTCCAGTCAACGAACACCTGCTTCTGATGACAGTACCCAGTCTGGGTTGATACCGGATATGGTCCGTAGCACCCCTGCAAGGCACAGGTACCGTATCCGTGGCCAGAGACACTGATCTGTATGACCTGGCAGGTACAGTCTGTGGCTGTCCACAAACACCAGTATATGGCAGCCATGAGGTGGAACTGTGTGCATCCATACACACATGCCAATTGATAACACCTAGGGCTACCGCATACATGCACACACTGCATCAACATTGCCCCACCTTCTACTGCTGTCCCTCACCAACACACATACACATACATGTCAATCGGTGGCTGACTCAGGCATACCAAGTTCACACCCTGTGCATATGATGAAACTGTGCCACCTCCTGCAATCTGTAACAGCTGTGCAGGTACAGGTTAACATGTTGCTGATGCACAGGGTGACCACATAGATGTGTAGTAATAGTATCATGTTGTTAACAGTACTGTGTGCTGAATTAATTGTGGGTATATCACAGCATGCCTGATGCAGTAAGTATGTGATTGTCATGTACTGTTGTCTACACCCATGGTAAGTACCATAGTGTATCATCTGCACATGTTGGCATACTGGTGGTAATGATGTCAACAGAAGGCTACATACATAGGTAGCACAGGGGATAAGGCAATGAATGTAGTAATACGCAATGATGGACATGTAAATTGCAAGTGGCATGTTGCCCACACTGGACTCTGCAATGCAGATGTTTGAGGATGTTGATATGTGTGCACGACTGATACAGGACACACAGGAGCACCCTAGCACTGCATGCTCACATCTCATACCATGCTAGACAGCCCCAACACACAAAACTAAGTGTCACAGGAGGGAGAGTCCCCATATATGTCAGGGATACTGTGGTGGCAGGCCAGGTAGCATACATCCTACTAAGTATGGAACCACTGAGTGAAGGCTCAGTGTCTGTTATTTGACATGTGTATTACTGCAGGTATGAGCACATGGGTTTCCATCCAGTTATTGTACATCCTGACAGTACATGGTGCACTGAGACTGGACCCTAGCCATCTGACCCGTGTATTTCCATGTACATGTGCATAGTGCCTGCATATTTGCAGTGTTACCTACTGGAAGTGGTACAGCTTGTTTGTTGTACAATGGACTACATGCAGCCCTGTTTACTGTAGCTTTGTTTGCATGCATGTTTGCTTGCAATTACCCTGGAATACTGATTACACCTGCAATGCATAGTTATAGAGCTTCTGTGGACTCCTAGTGCCATCTGCATAGCTTACTATATGTATGTCCATGTCCCACTTGACAGGATGTCACTGTTCACATGTGCATTGCCTGTGACACAGTGCATATGACTTACCTGGCATGTGTCCACGTGAGCAGTCATATATGCTACTGCTAACTAATCACAGGCACTACACCTTCACATATTCATCTTCTGTTGAACTACCTGCTTCGCTAGGGATGGCCTTCACCTGTCACCCCTGGGCTTTCAGATATTGGCAAAGGCTCTTGCTACCCCTATAGTGCCTATGTTAGGCAAGGCTCAAATGACAAACCCACCTTCATAGGTATCACAAGGGATAAGAAACTAAGAGTAATGCTACCCAACGCCAGAAGTCTAAACCTCCAGATGCATGCACCCGAAACTCTCCTTGGCATGGAGAACATCGATATCTGTGCAGTAACAGATGCCTGGTTCAGGGCTACTGAGAGCACACCAGCACTACCAGGTTTAACCTGGTTGATTTCTTTGAAACAGTCACCAAGGCCATTGGAGGGAAGGTGGTTCACACAGCCTACCTGGACCTCGCAAAGCCTTCACAACAATACCCCACTTGGGCATTCTAGAGAAGCTCACCAGCTTAAATATAAGCCCCTATGTCACTAGATGGATTGCACAGTGGCTCAAGGACAGAACCCACATGGTTAGAATTGCTGGAGCCATGCCAGACTCCAAACCAGTTACGAGTTGTGTCCCACAAGGCTCAGTCCTGGGACCTCTCTTGTTTGGTATATATTTATTGGAGGTACAGGCCAACACGGACGGACTGTGGCTGACCAAATATGCAGATGACTGCGAACTGGCCACCATAATCGACTCTCCAGCCGACACAAGCATCTTCCAAAGGGGCATCATAGAAACAGACAACTTGTGCCAGAGCCATGGCCTTCAGCTGAACAGTGTTTAGAAAGGGAAATGTGCATCCTGTAGTCTGTTCACCTAGTTGCCAAAAGGGACATTTCCCTCACACACACTAACCCCCCTCAGCCAAAAACACACACTTGCCATTTGCAGGATTCAAACCCCTATCTGACTATGTTATGACACTCGAGTCGGACACATTAGCAGAGTGTGCTATTCGCATTACTGGGAGGTTTCCCTTCTCTTGATGTACTTATAGGGTGCTGACATCATCAGTGTTTAGAAAGGGAAATGTGCATCTTGTAGTCTGTTCTCCTAGTTGCCAAAAGGGACATTTCCCTCACACACAATTGTACACACAATTGTACACACACTAACCCCCCTCAGCCAAATGCACACACTTGCCATTTGCAGGATTCAAACCCCTATCTAACTATGTTATGACACTTGAGACGGACGCATTAGCAGAGCGCGCTATTCGCATTACTGGGAGGTTTCCCTTCTCCTGCTATACTTATAGAGTGCTGACATCATCGGTGTTTAGAAAGGGGAATGTGCATCCTGTAGTCTGTTCACCTAGTTGCCAAAAGGGACATTTTCCTCACACACACTAACCCCCCTCAGCCAAACACACACACTTGCCATTTGCAGGATTCAAACCCCTACCTAACTATGTTATGACAGTTGAGACGGATGCATTAGCAGAGCGCGCTATTCGCATTACTGGGAGGTTTCCCTTCTCTTGCTGTACTTATAGGGTGCTGACATCATCAGTGTTTAGAAAGGGAAATGTGCATCCTGTAGTATGTTCACCTAGTTGCCAAAAGGGACATTTTCCTCACACACAATTGCACACACACGAATCCCCCTCAGACAAACGCACACACTTGCCATTTGCAGGATTCAAACCCCTACCTAACTATGTTATGACACTTGAGACGGACGCATTAGCAGAGTGCGCTATTCGCATTACTGGGAGGTTTCCCTTCTCCTGCTATACTTCTAGAGTGCTGACATCATCGGTGTTTAGAAAGGGGAATGTGCATCCTGTAGTGTGTTTTCCCAGTTGCCAACAGGGACTTTTCTCTCCCACAGTCTTACACACACACCAACCCCACTCACACACACGCACACACACACACACACACACACACTGAGCATTTGCAGGATTCAAACCCCTACCTAACTATGTTATGACACTTGTGACGGACGCATTAGCGGAGCGCGCTATTCGCATTACTGGGAGGTTTCTTTTCTCCTGCTGTACTTATAGGGTGCTGACATCGGTGTTTAGAAAGGGGAATGTGCATCCTGTGGGGAGGCAGACGCCAAGCACACTCTGGCTAAGCTGTCATTCCCTAGGGCAAACAGCCTAGTGTTGACCTCTACACCCATATGTTTAATTGTCAAATGCACATTATTTGTTGCTGATAGACTGTTTGCACATCTTTATTGCCATAGCATTCCCTGTTTGTATGAACAACTTGTGCATCTGTGGAAGATGTTTGCATATGGGAGGGATCCACTATATCACGTATGTCTCTGTAGTCATTTAACTGCGTGCACTGGGCAGACTGCTGTAATGTGGTTGGTTCCTGGAATAACACGTGAAAATACCAGATATGTGTGTCCAACTGCTAAACTGAGATTTGGCCTAAGTGTGTGATCATGCCCAGTTCAGCCTTCCCATGGCATGTCTAACATATGTCTCATTTATCAAAGTGTGTGAGCATGCCCAGTGTGAGCACTCCATATGTTGAACTCTAAAGCCCACCACATTTGTGGATGAGTGTGAATTTCAACAAATATCACCCGTTTATGGTTGTGTGTTGTGTGTCATGTTGTGTAGTTACTGTACAACTGCTTTGTGTGTGAACACAACAGGATTATACTGTACCTGCAGTGTTTGCATGGGATACTTTGCATACAGTTGTCAACATCCTTTCACACTGACCTAACACTGTAGCACTGTATAGTGTACTGGTAGTACTTTGACTGTGGTGGACAGTATCCTGGGCTTTAGTGCTATCACTGCTTTACATTTCGATAGTGAGCACAACAGCCTGGTTAGGGGCCAGTTGTGTACATCTGACCATGTTGCATTCTGTTCAGATATGAACTACTTAAACCAGGCTTGTCCAACATTGGTAGTGTATTCCACAACATAGGTGTACATTTGCAAACACTAGCGATGTGCCCTAGTCCATGTCTAATGCTAGTTGGAGAGTGTGTTTGTCCTTCAACACACATTGTAAGTGGAGTTTGCCATGACATATGTCATGGTTAGTATACTGTGCCTCTGTCTACCTGTGACATGACAGTGATACCCAGGATAAAGCTACCATCTCCCATCCACTCATCAAGATTCCTATTGAGGAAAATTGATAAGTGACTCTATGGGTAGCCTGTACTGGGAGTTCACTCATGGGTGGGGTGGCTTCTGTGTTATGGATCATGCAGTACAGCTTGTCCTATGTAAGTCAGTGCTGGGGTTCAGGTCTCTCATGTGTATAGCTCACTGCCATTCAGATTGTACAAGGTGCAGCATGTTTATTGATACCAGCAACACAGGCAACACATGGCATCTGTGCAAGCTCTTTGATACTCCTGGTGAGGTACTGTTGGGGACTTTACGGTTGATGGAGGTGTCTGCTGAGGTACATCCCACAGGGGCTATTGTAGTCAATTGTACCACTGATGAAGGATGACTGCAGAGCCACAATGACCTCCCCTTATCTAGATCTGACAACCGGAATGGAAAGGTTAAATGATTTCTTAACCTATATTAATGGCACTACTAACTTTTTAAGGTTTACGCACAATGTTTCTGAGCATAACTTGATTTATTTGGATGTGGAAGTGTATAATTGTGAAGGAAAATATGAAACTAGAATTTATAGAAAACCTACCTATGTCAATTCCTTCCTACATTATCAAAGTGCACACCCCAAACATTGTAAAAAGAACATTGTCAAGGGGCAACTTGTTAGAGGCAGCCAAATGAAGAGTCTAGACCATGATTTTCACCTTGAGTGCGAAGTCTTGGAAAAAATGTTCCATGAGAGAGGCTACCCTAGAGATTTTGTGAAACGTATAACCAGTGAAGTGTTGGAGGGAAGGAAGGATAGGTTTGCACCCATATACAAGGGCCAGAATTGGAAAGGAACTATAGAAGAAAATGGTGAGCCAGAATTAACTAACAATAACAACAAAATTCCTGATAACATTTCCCAAGCATTAATTTTAGAATATAATGGTATCAATAGTGAAATTAGTAAATTTTTTTTCAGAGAATGGGATAAGTTTTTAGCCTTCTCCGATATAGAAGGTGTAAGTAACATTCCTAGGAAGGTGATCTATAGAAATTCTAGGAATATGGGTAACATCTTGGAAGGTAAGAGGATGCAAAGTGTCCGGAGGACTAACAAGAAAGGTACCTATAAATGTGGACACTGCAACCAATGCTGTTATATAATAAATGGGGATTGTTATAATATAATAAGTAGAAACAAAACTATAAATAGTCAGGAGTATTTTAATTGTAATACTAAAGGGATAGTGTACCTTGCTTACTGTGAAAAATGTGGCGCCTTTTATGTTGGAAAATCAGAAAGAGCTTTGAGAAAAAGAATTTACGAACACATGTATGATATAGCCAATAAGAAGGAAAGTAATGCCCTGTATAAGCATAGCCTAATCTGCAATGAATATAGATTTAAGTTCATGGTAATAGAAGATATAAAACAAGACATTCGAGGGGGACCATGGGAGACCAGAATAGAGTACAGGGAACTATGGTGGCAAGTAGCTTTAAGTGCTGATAAATTTCCGGGGCTCAATGATCATATATCTATATTGCCCCTGTTAAAATTGAGAGCAGCTAAGCTTTAAGAATAGCACTGGCTACTTTAATTTTGGCCACCAGTAGTTCCTATTGTTTGTTTGTTTGAAACATGTTTCATAAGAATCATTTATATTAAATATAAGCAGAGATTTTTTAATTGTTTTTTAACTGTTTCCACACTCTGTTCTGGAATGTGCATCTTTCTACATTTATTTTTATTTTATAATATTTTGGTATTTCTTCCTGATGGCTTATGAGTGCCTAACTGAACATCAGCTTTGGATTATATTTTTTTAGATAATGTCACATTCATTTCTTATTTTTACTTGTTTAAGTCATAATATGTTCATTTCCTCATGTATAGCTTTTTTAAGCTTTTTAGTAGACTTTTAACATTTTTTAAACATATATTTTTAAACATATAATAGTTTGTTTCAAGGAACATTAATTATACTGACACATTAATCAAGTCTATAAAATAAGTAATTATTTATCTATTCAGTTTCAGTGCTCATGAATTTGCAATAGTATTCATTTGGTTGTGGCAAAGTGCAATATGTATTTATTTCTTTAATAATTTTTTAATTGTATAATTGACAAAAGGAGTGGACTATATAAAGATGGTTAATTAAAGAGCTGACTGTTTCTGATGAAGTCATAGAAGTGGGCGAAAACGCAGTGTGTCAACTGATATAAGGCGTTAATACTTGTTTTCAACCGAAATTTATACTTGTTTTCAACTGAAATTTTTACTGGACTGCTTTTGTGTCATTCGTTACCTAATTAAAACAAGTTGGATTTTTTCTCGTGGTGGCGAGTGGTCCTTTCGTTTTCTGCTTGGCGTTCAATGTTTCAATTGAGTCAAACATGTTTAGGGGCAGGATCTGCACTTAAGAAAGCCACACTGGGTAGGGTCCAGTGTCAGTAGGTCCCCAATATCTTTATGTCTGTGGTACATGCTGATCCTTTCCATAGCTGTGCAGACCGAGCTTCTCAGGATTCTGGGGTAGTAGTTTTCAGTATCCATTCAGGCAACACCTTTGTTGAGAAGGACCACTGTTGTTGTACACTGCTCTTTGGGTACATATTCTGTGGTAAGGCTGACATTGAGCAGTAGTGTGATTTGGCATTCCATTCATCTTGGAGCCCATGTTGCACTCAGCCCAGGACACCATCTCATACCATTGCTGCAGTGTGTTTTGCTTTGTAGATGCTGGCTGTTACCTCAGCATCTGCAATGTCAGGGGGCCAGCAGTCTGCTGGGATAGATATTCTGCATTCTGGGGGGGGGGGGGGGTTTGCACTGCACCTGTCAGGATGTATGTTGGCAATATGTGTGTGTGTTTGTGATATTTGTGTGATTCAGAGCATATCTGTGAATTCCCAACACAGTTCCTACCATCAGTTGTGAAAGCCTTGGGATTATCCTTAGTGTCTTGTACAATTTGTATCTTCATAGGTTCATAGGTTCATACTAGGCTATCCACCCTAGGGCATTTGTTAGCCTAGCCAGAGTGTGTGTGGCTTTTGCTACCCCTTGCTATGTGAATATTATGGCCATTTATGATTTACTTTGCTGTGCCTCTGTCTAGACATGACACAGTGAAGACCCCCAGTGTAACTCTACAATCATCCATCCACTTGGCAAGATTCCTGTTGAAGAGTGTCAGTGAGGGGCTCTGCCTAACATGGAGTGGGATTCTAGTCCAGGGTGTGGGGAGCCTCTGGATTATGTATCTGTCCCACCAGCACATCCTATTTCATTATTTGTTGAGGTTGACATCTCTCACTCTCACAGCTCCGATGGCTTTGAGTTTTCTGGGGTGGAGCATGTCCATTACTCCTGTGTTGGGCATGGCCTTCTACAACAGGCATGCAATGCCTCTGTGTAGGCAGTATGTGACTGCATTCAGCTGGGGTGTCTACAGCCAGGCAGCATATGACATGTATTTGAGACCCTTTATCCTCTTGGTGAGGTACGTTTGAGGTCTTTCTAACTGCTGCAGGTGTCAGGTAAGGTACATCCCATATGAGGCATTGTACTAGATTATGGGTGTGATAAGAGAACAGTATAGGGGCACAATGACCTCTGTTGACGTAGATGTGAATCCTTTCCTGATACGGTGTCAAATGTAGACAGTCTTCCTAGCCACATTGGCGATGTGAGTGTCACATAACAGGTTACTGTCCACTTGTGTCCCTAGGTCCCTGATTACTCCTTCCATACATAATGGCTTACCACCTATGTGGTAATTTGTGGTACCTTGTTTGGTATTTGGTGGGACATTCATACTGTCCAGTGTCTTCAGAACAGCTGGGTGGGGTTCCTGTGTGTGAGAGTGTGGGCTGTAGCATGCTACAGACTGTACAGCAGTCTTGCCTACAGTTAGTTGCACATGGGTGGACTCCAATGCCTTGTGCATTGTCAGTTACCTGGACGTATGGGTGTCTGTGCTGAATATGGATACTCACCCTCCTTTTATGTTTTGTTCCAGGTTTTGGGGCCATGACACATGATATGTGGTATAACCTGGTGGTGCTGGTGTGCTGTCAGGAGGCTTGCAGCAGGTTTCTGTCACTGCACAGACATCGATGTTCTCCATACTGGGGATGGCCTTGGGAGTATGCATATTGGGGTTTACACATCTGGCATTGGTCAGCATTACCCTTATGTTTCTTTCCACTTATGTTTTCTAGGGTGGTGGGTTAGTCTTTTCAGCCTTGCCTACAAAAGGCTCTATGGAGGTGGCAAAGGCCTTATCCAATATCCAGATGCCCAGGGGTAACAGGTGCAAGCCATCCCAAGAACAGCTGCGTGGCTTGTCAAGCATGACATCCCAAGCAGACAGACATTGGATCCCCTTGGAATGACACCAGTAAGTGTGCCACTTGCTATGACTGATCATTCCGTGTTTGTACTGTGGCATTATTCTTGGTAAGGGTAGGATGCTGCAAACAGTGTGTGTCATACTGGCCTGTACTACATAATCAGAGAGCTCATCTATGTCTCTTTTCATGTAGTCTAGGGAGGTACATCTCAGGTCATTCACACCAGCATGGACTATGACTGCATCATATTTCTACTTGCTTTGGAGTGACCTGCATACTTCTGTTATGTGGCGTATTGTGGCAGCCTACTGTACCCTTTCCCTTGTTCAGTCTGGTGTGCGGGACAGCAGTGTGTCTGACTATGGAGTCACCTATTACAACTGTATCAGGCATGTTGTTTCTCCTTCTGGCCTGTGACTGTTTGGCACACCAGCTTTGTGTACTATGTGTTGCATGTGCTATGTTTGGAGGTTGTTTGATTGGGTGTCTGCTTTAGAGGCCTCTGTTGGTGTGCTGTATTTGTAATTTGTGCCTCCGGGAATGTTTTTCTGTGTTTATGTGTTTGGTTTGCAGTTGTGATAGGTCTATGTGGGACTGTGTTTGTGGTGTGTGTGGTTACCTTCTCTTCCTGACTAGTTTTGGGAGTACTGAGTTGAGGGAGCTCAGCCTCCAGTTTGGATAGATGGTTCCATCTCTCACATATATTTGTATTTCTTGGGTGGTTTCACCTACACAACGTAGGCTTCCTCAGAACAAATAAATTAGCTCCACTAAACATTTAAATACTTAATTTTGGCGCCAATATTTAAAAAACATTTAAAGAGACATTCACATGAAGAAAAGCCACATAAATACATTCGCCTATAAAAACTACATGTGTATATACTCCTATACTTTCACTTAGATGTATATATAAGGCTTAAATATATAACTTTCAAATAAAAATAATAATAATAATAACTTTCATACTGATAATTATTCAAACAAATCAATTAATATTAGTACACAACAAGCCAAATCTAATTAATACTAGTATAAAATTAAGTACATTCTAAAAGAGTTTTAGTAGAAATAAAGTCATTAAGGCCAGGGGGTGTAGTAGCATCTGTAAATATTTGCCAATAACTCTCTTTAAATGCTAATCTACTTTTCATATTCCCACCCCTGGGGTTACTTTTAATGACTTCTAAAATACCAAATTTGAACTGATGTTCATTGCCCTTATTCATGACGTGTCTTGCCAAGGCATTTTTCTCATCCTTCTTCTTCATACAATATGTATGAGCATATATTCTCTTTTTAAAATTTTGTTCCGTCTTACCTATGTAGTAAGCGGAACATATATTACACTTGGCGATATACACTAAAAATTTGGTATTGCAATTTCCCTTTTTAAAAAATAAGGTGGTTTTGTTATAATTGTCCAACCTTAATTCATCTGTTTCAATAATAAAATTGCACTGATTGCAATGTCCACATTTACTAGTATGTGTCTTGAATTCCTTATCTGTCCTTCTGCTACCCCTTTCCAAAATATTTTTTAAATTCTGCCCCATTTTATATACCACAATAGGTTTAGGTCCTATAATTCCTGGTAACTCTTCCTTTGACATTAATGTATACCAGTATTTATTTAATATATGTTTTACTTTATTGCTATATGGTCCATATTCAACTATACATGCCCTTTCATATGACCTAATACATGTCTTATTTGACTCAACTACTAAATTCTGTTGTATTTCTTTGTATTTGTTACCTAAGAGGGGAATGATGTCCCTTCCCCATCTATTAAATAATTCTTTACTAATATCTTTCATCATTTCCTTGTCATAACCTCTCTCTGTGAACAAGGATGTGATAAAACTAACTTCTTTTATTAATTCTTCCTTACTGGATGTCATTCTTAAGGCCGAATACATTGGCCTTTGTAAATATTTCTTTTAGTCTTACTAGGATGACAGCTGGTGTATTCTACATAAGAATTAGTAAATGTTTCCTTCCGATGTATTTTGGACTGAAACCCCAAGTCTGTTCTAACTACAAGAGTATCTAAATATGGTACACCTTTAGTGCTACTGTGCGATGTAAATTTCAAATAGTTACTACTCCCATTTATATATTCTAGGAATTTTAAATAAGAGTCATGATTCCCTTCCCATATTATATAAATATCGTCAAGGAAGCGTGAGTAGTATTTGATCTTACTAAAAAAATGACTTTTAAATATAATCTTCTCTTCCCAATTTAGCATCACAAGATTAGCATATATGGGGGCACAAGCAGCCCCCATAGCCACACCCTTGATTTGTCTATAGATTTCTCCTTCATAATACACAAAGTTGTTATCCAATACTATAGACATAAGGTCATTGACCAACATATTTCTTTCATTAGTTAACTTACTATGTGAGATGACACTCTCCAAGAAGGCTTCTAAGCCTTCTTCCTTGGGAATACACATAAATAAGTCAATGACATCAATTGATGCAAAAATTAGTTCTTGTTCGCTTAAATATATGGGGTAATTCTGTAAAAATTGCCATGAATCTTTAACCATATGGTTAACATTATCATAAATGTGTTTTAATAAATGATCAATAGCTACCCCTAATGGATAGGTTTTGGATTTGCTACCCGATATTATTGGTCTAAAGGGTGGGTCACTCAAATTTTTATGTATTTTAGGAATGCCCACCATAGTAGCCAAAAGGGGTGTATCAACTCTCAGATAATTATATAACTCTTCTGTTATCCTATTGTCCAAAAGGAATTCCTCTATAAAAAGATCTATTCTCCTGTATGCTATATTTAGTTCGTTCAGGGAAATAGTCTCATAATTCCCTGATTCATGCAAAATACTATGAATTTTGTTGTTGTAAGTCATTTAGGATAGTTGATAGCATATGTGAAATAAAAAAATATATTAGAAAGTTGAATTTAGCTATAATGTTCAAAGACAATAGTAGTGTTAACAAAGGACCGTGTGACAGGTTAAAAAAGAAAAGCAGTTATATGCCAGTAATGAATCAGGATGTATGTAGATATGAGAAATTAGTAACTCATGACTTGTACACTTTGAACAAAAGGCGAAAAAAACCCAAAAGCAATTTGACTAAAGAAGAACTGAATGTATTAGAGGAGTTATATACTAGTGATAGTATTAGGGTCATGAAGCCGGACAAGGGGGGTGGGGTAGTTATTTATGATAAAATGACTTACAACAACAAAATTCATAGTATTTTGCACGAATCAGGGAATTATGAGACTATTTCCCTGAATGAACTAAATATAGCATACAGGAGAATAGATCTATTTATAGAGGAATTCCTTTTGGACAATAGGATAACAGAAGAGTTATATAATTATCTGAGAGTTGATACACCCCTTTTGGCTACTATGGTGGGCATTCCTAAAATACATAAAAATTTGAGTGACCCACCCTTTAGACCAATAATATCGGGTAGCAAATCCAAAACCTATCCATTAGGGGTAGCTATTGATCATTTATTAAAACACATTTATGATAATGTTAACCATATGGTTAAAGATTCGTGGCAATTTTTACAGAATTACCCCATATATTTAAGCGAACAAGAACTAATTTTTGCATCAATTGATGTCATTGACTTATTTATGTGTATTCCCAAGGAAGAAGGCTTAGAAGCCTTCTTGGAGAGTGTCATCTCACATAGTAAGTTAACTAATGAAAGAAATATGTTGGTCAATGACCTTATGTCTATAGTATTGGATAACAACTTTGTGTATTATGAAGGAGAAATCTATAGACAAATCAAGGGTGTGGCTATGGGGGCTGCTTGTGCCCCCATATATGCTAATCTTGTGATGCTAAATTGGGAAGAGAAGATTATATTTAAAAGTCATTTTTTTAGTAAGATCAAATACTACTCACGCTTCCTTGACGATATTTATATAATATGGGAAGGGAATCATGACTCTTATTTAAAATTCCTAGAATATATAAATGGGAGTAGTAACTATTTGAAATTTACATCGCACAGTAGCACTAAAGGTGTACCATATTTAGATACTCTTGTAGTTAGAACAGACTTGGGGTTTCAGTCCAAAATACATCGGAAGGAAACATTTACTAATTCTTATGTAGAATACACCAGCTGTCATCCTAGTAAGACTAAAAGAAATATTTACAAAGGCCAATGTATTCGGGCCTTAAGAATGACATCCAGTAAGGAAGAATTAATAAAAGAAGTTAGTTTTATCACATCCTTGTTCACAGAGAGAGGTTATGACAAGGAAATGATGAAAGATATTAGTAAAGAATTATTTAATAGATGGGGAAGGGACATCATTCCCCTCTTAGGTAACAAATACAAAGAAATACAACAGAATTTAGTAGTTGAGTCAAATAAGACATGTATTAGGTCATATGAAAGGGCATGTATAGTTGAATATGGACCATATAGCAATAAAGTAAAACATATATTAAATAAATACTGGTATACATTAATGTCAAAGGAAGAGTTACCAGGAATTATAGGACCTAAACCTATTGTGGTATATAAAATGGGGCAGAATTTAAAAAATATTTTGGAAAGGGGTAGCAGAAGGACAGATAAGGAATTCAAGACACATACTAGTAAATGTGGACATTGCAATCAGTGCAATTTTATTATTGAAACAGATGAATTAAGGTTGGACAATTATAACAAAACCACCTTATTTTTTAAAAAGGGAAATTGCAATACCAAATTTTTAGTGTATATCGCCAAGTGTAATATATGTTCCGCTTACTACATAGGTAAGACGGAACAAAATTTTAAAAAGAGAATATATGCTCATACATATTGTATGAAGAAGAAGGATGAGAAAAATGCCTTGGCAAGACATGTCATGAATAAGGGCAATGAACATCAGTTCAAATTTGGTATTTTAGAAGTCATTAAAAGTAACCCCAGGGGTGGGAATATGAAAAGTAGATTAGCATTTAAAGAGAGTTATTGGCAAATATTTACAGATGCTACTACACCCCCTGGCCTTAATGACTTTATTTCTACTAAAACTCTTTTAGAATGTACTTAATTTTATACTAGTATTAATTAGATTTGGCTTGTTGTGTACTAATATTAATTGATTTGTTTGAATAATTATCAGTATGAAAGTTATTATTATTATTATTTTTATTTGAAAGTTATATATTTAAGCCTTATATATACATCTAAGTGAAAGTATAGGAGTATATACACATGTAGTTTTTATAGGCGAATGTATTTATGTGGCTTTTCTTCATGTGAATGTCTCTTTAAATGTTTTTTAAATATTGGCGCCAAAATTAAGTATTTAAATGTTTAGTGGAGCTAATTTATTTGTTCTGAGGAAGCCTACGTTGTGTAGGTGAAAGCGCTAAACCTTGTACAAAATAAATTCTGGTTTTCATTTTTTACCATTGGACTAATTTTATTCTGTGAGCAGAGACCGTTTCAGTATTGCTGTATCAGTGATTCCTGAGCAAGGCGTTATAGCATACCTGTTCAACGCCGAAGTTTTGTACATTTGTCTTTTCGCTATTTGGTTCAGTTATTTCTTGGGTGGAGTTGGGGGTTGTCTGTGTACTTGGGGCAGGTGTAACATTGCCTCAGTATTCACAGATTCAACTTGTTGTGGCTGGCCTTAGTGGATTGTGTGTGTGGACAGATTTTATTGCCATACTACTGATCAGTGATTACGTCATTGTTTATGTTTGCTCTATCATGTAGTAGCTTCCTCATTCTCTTGCATGGTTTGGTTATGGCTGGTGTCCACCATGCCAGATGCCTGTGTGTATGGCATTGTGTCTTGTTTTAATTTAGGATTGCATAATCCAAGCATTCCTGGCAGTGTTCATGGAATGGCTGTATTACAGGTTCTGAGGTGTGGCCCATATTTTGCACCTGCACAGGACCTTTAATGGATTCCACATCAGTTTGGAGGAGTGCAAATATTGCTTTACACATGTTTTCCACTGTGGTTTTCTGGCCAGGGACTGTGGTCAGGATTTGTATATCCAGTGTGATTACTGTATGGTCTGGTTTTACCAGTGAGCAATACACTTCTCGTCTTGCCATCCAGTACCCATGTTGCTGATTATCACATCCAGTATGCTTACCCCTCTTGTGGGAGTGGTACGTTGTTCCTGGGCCTTTTGGTTTATGGATTCTGTGAACTTTTGTCCTACACTGTTGGAGCTAGTATAATGCTCCCAGTCTATGTCTGGGTATTTTCAGTCACCCAATATAATGTGGTTTGGAGGACTTGATATATTCATGTATTCCAGCATAGGCCAGGTGCAGTTCCTGGTGTTGGGACAGTAGTCTGTAGCAGGCTATAAACAGAGGGCCAGTTTTAGCCACTGTTACTTGACCATGGCTAGTCCATGCTGCTTCTTGTTGTGGTACCATCATGGGGGTGTAGTTATCCTTGACAATTCTTGCTAGTCACCCTCCTTTTGTAGCTTGTTCCATGTTTTGAGGCTGTACAGCACAGTATGAGGTGTAACCTGGTAGTGTTAGGCTGCTGTTGTGAGCCTTGACTCAGTTTTCTGTTACAGCGCAGATATCAACATTCTCCATACTGGGTGAGTTTAGACTGCATGCATCTTGCTGTTTCAACTTATCCCTTATCTTATTCTTATCCCTTCTGATACCTATGGAGATAGGTTTGTGCTTTGAGCCTTACCTATTCAGGGCACACTGTGGGTAACAACAGCCTTTGCCAGTATCCATATGGCCTGCACTGATAGGTGCACGCCAGTCCTAGCAGGTGGAGCATCATGTCATGCTCAGCATGTCATCCCAGACTGGCACACATTGGATCCCCTTTGACTAACTGCGATACTTCAGTCAATTATTGCACTTGATCATCTCATTGTCATATTGTGGCATGATGCTTGGTGAGGGTAGGATGTTAGTCAGGGTCCTCAGGTGTGCATATAGTACATGGTGTTACATTACTTAACACATGGCATTCATGCCTCAGGTGGTGCTGCAGGGCTGCCTCTGTCAGATGCGCATATTACACTTCCCTGTACATGTTTGTGAGCAGGTCATGTCATTGTAGGCATCCATGTTATTATTTGAGTGAGTCAGAGGGGGTATCATTCCCAGGGTTCCTACTGAGCCAGTGTATGTGCTATGCATTGCCTCTTTGCCAAGGCTAGGGCATACTGGGCACGCCCCCTTCTGCCTACTGGGGCAGGCTCAGGTTGTTCCTCCTCCGAGTCACGCTCTGCCTGTGATGGCCTTGGCAATGGTGGGGGGCTGTTTGGCCCGGCCCTATGCTGGTCCTGCTGCAGCTGTTTTCGCAAGATCATATTATGTAGCATAGCACATACCATAACAATTTGGGTACATGTAGTTGGTGTGTACTGCAAGGCTCCACCAGATGTGTCCAGACACCGGAACCGTGACTTGAGCAGCCCAAACACACGCTCTATTACATTACGTGTTTGTGCGTGTGCCTCATTATGGCGTTCCTGTTCAGGTGTGTGTGCGTTTCTGATGGGTGTCATCAGCCATGGCTCCAGTGCATAACCTGCATCCCCCACTAGGTGTCCGTGCGGGATGTCCCCATTGGCAAATGTCTGGTACAGCTGTGTCAAATGCCAGATGTGGGAATCATGGTAGCTCCCAGGACAGCCAGCACACACATTCATTATTATGCCCTGGGCATCACACACAACCTGGCAGTTGATGGAGGGGAAGCCCTTGTGGTTGATGTATGCCCTACCCCGCTCACCAGCTGGTGCTTTGATGCGTATGTGCGTGCAGTCTATTGCACCCACTACCTCAGGTTATTCCGCTATTTGCTGGAAGAGACGCATATTGCTGGCCAGTACCTCATGGGCATTGGGGAAATATACATGATCACCGACATGTGCTGACATGGCATCCAGGAACTTGTGCAGTACCCTGGAGGCTGATGCCTGTGATATCCCCATTATATCACCAGTTGGTCTCTGGAAGGTACCTGTTGCTAGTATTCTTAGTTCAACACATACCTTGGTTTCCACTGGGATGGGTTCCCCTCTGTTGGTTCTGTGTGTGAGGCATGGCCTGCATAGCTCCACTATTTGCTGCAGGAGGTCTCTGTCCACTCTATAGCGCTCTACTATCTCCAGCTCATGTAACCCGTGGTAGGTGACCCTGGGCCTGTACACTCTTCTCCGTCTCCTCACTGTGGGTTGTCTGGCACCATCTGCATTGTCACCACCCTCAGCAAGTCGCCTATGTCTCATTATGGCAGCCCCTAACATTTCTGCTCTGAGTTCAGCTTTTTCAGTTTTCACTTCTAATAGCTTACTCCTGTCTTGCAGTGTCTCTTGAGAGAAACATCCTGCACTGCTGTTTGCAGAGTTTTAAGTGCTGGGCTGGGCTACTATTCTGCCTGTGTAATTGCCTGCTTCTAATTGTTTTCACCTGCTAGCTCCAGCAGTATTCCCTGCTAGCTTCCTACTAAATCTGTTGCTTCCTTTTTCCTTTCTGTTTCCTCAGGGAGGAGCCGTGTGCAAACCAGCAGAAACACGCTCACAGTGGCATACACGCGTGCACACATGCTTACACGGTTCAGATTCTGCTTATTCGGATTAAAACGCATGCACACCCATGCAAACAGTGTTAAACATCTCCCAACATGCTCCCACATGCTCAGTCTGCCTTACACGCACGCACACTGCCTTACTCGCGCTTTGTGGCGTGCACACGTGCGCATGCACGCCCAGCAAGAAACTTTGGTGTAGGCAACAGTGTACACCTTCCATTTCTTGACTTTCTCATGCTTATCTAGTGGCACACCTCTTTCCATGATATCTGTCTGACATCTGTCATGTAACTCTGACCTCCAATGAACTGCATTTCTTTCTACCATTCCCCCCTGTGATGTCACCTATCTCCTACTGTGTTCCTCCCCCTTCTGTAACTCTTACACTACTCAGACTGTGCTCATTTGCTATGTGACAGTGGAATTCAGTATCCTAACACTCATTTGCATCAGATTGCCTACTAATGCTTAGTTACATCTCTTGGACTCAGCTTCCCCCCCTTAGCAACCACTACACGGTGGCCATGTTGGTTTTGGTCTGCTGGTCCCTGCACTGACATTCCATGTATTGCATAAAACCCACATTTGTGGGTTTATAACCTTCATTTTTATGTTTTATACAGCGCAGCCCGTAAAATTATATTTTTAATACATGTGCATCAGGTTACCTTGCCAATGGCCACTGGCATGCTGCCTGACACATATGCACCCGTTATTTGGAGCTGACATGGCTCCATTGCGGTTTTTGCAGAAACGTACTCAGTTGTCAACTGAGTACATTTCTGCAGCTAAAACAGCTCTTACACGGGCTGTTCTGGGCTTCCTGGATCGCTAATCATCCTCATTTGCATGCTATTCGGTTGCAAGTGAGGTGATTAGCTTATCCACGCCCACTCCATGTAAGAGACATTTTAGCTTGTCTCTTACACGGACTTTGGGCTGTTCCTGGATCGCGAAGGCTGCATGGAGTCTTACACTATTCTTAGACTCTGTGGAAGCCTTCGTGAATCCTGCCCATTGAATTGAGATGTGTAAAGGTATATGAAAGAAAGGCTAGAAAGATAGAAAGGGATATGGTAGAATACAACAATAATGTACACTATCCTAAACCCAAAACATTAGGAAGAAATAAAAATTCTTATTATAGAGATGATGGATATAATGTTGATGTATACAATAATGATGTGAACGATGACCAAAGTGGATTATACAACATATGTGACCCTTTAGAATTTCCCTCCACCAGGAGATCGGAAAGGTTAAAGAAAAAGGAACCTGTAAATTACAGAAATGGAAACTACCAGCAGAAAGAGAGGAACACACATTGGAAAAAATAGTTACAGACGACATTAATATTAATGATTGTGTTTTTAGTTATAAAGGTTTTAATATATTTAATCTTACTGATACTCCGATTACCAAAGCACACTTTAATTTATTTACAAAAGGATTTACTTTTATTCCTAGGGTTAAGCCTAATATTGTTAACCTTCTAGTGGATGTGAAAATGTTCATTAGACAGAATAATTTAGAGCTGTTTTTTAATGGTATGGAGATGGAAAAAGATATTAATATTTTAAAGAGGAAGAGTATTTTTAACCTGCCCCTACATCCACAGCTCAAAATCTTTGAAAATTTGTTAGAAAAAGAACTTAGGGAGAAACGTAAATACAATAAAGTGAATTCAAATCTTTCCAATGAAGAACTGGATGTTTTAAAATCATGTAAATAAAACAGAAATTTTAGAATTATGAAGCCTGACAATGGGGGTGGTGTGGTTTTGATGGACCAGATTGCTTATGATGCCAAAATGTTCGAAATGCTTAATGATGAAAATACCTATGAGAGGGTATCTGTGAATTAATTCAATATAGCACACAGGAAACTCACTGTATGTTTGAATGAATTGGTGTTAGAGGGACTAATAGACTTTGAAACTTTTAATTTTTTGCATGTTGAGAAGCCTAAAGTTCCTTCCATTTTTGGTATACCCAAGGTCCACAAAAACCACAGAGACCCACCCTTAAGACCTATAGTCTCGGCTGAAGGCTCTCTCCTTAGCCAAATGCATAGATGTCCACTTGAACAAATAGTGTTGGAGCATCCCAATATTTTAAAAGATTCATGGGAGATTTTAAGATGTATAGACAACACTAAACAAGAGAATACAACTTTGGATGTGGTGGACCTGTTTACATGTATTCCCCATGATACAGGTTTAGCTTGGTTTGAGGAATTTCTTGAAAGCAAAACTGCTATCTCCTTTAAAGTATTTTGCACATGTTTAGTACTCATTGATTTAATTTTGAAGAATAATTTCATATATTTTCAGGGTGAGTACTGCAGGCAATTAAAAGGAGTGGCAATGGGTGCACATTGTGCACCCACATATGCTAACATTCTATAACTATGTCAAGAATCTAAATGGCAATGCTCAGATCTGCTCTGAGCTAAAACAGAATGACATTAAATATACTGATCCCAAGGATATTGCCAATATCCTGGCAGATCAATTCAGTGCCAACTTCACCCCCCTCTCACCCCCTAAATGGCCCATCTCAATACCGGAAGATTGCCAAATTCTGGTAATAATGGCCACACAGGTAAAAAATGCACTCTCCAAAGCTAAGAATACAGCATCCATGGGACCAGATGACATCCCAGGCTGTGTACTACATGAACTACAATATGAACTGGCACCTCACCTAAGTGTCATGTTTAATCATAGCCTCACCTCAGGTTTCGTGCCCACTGAGTGGTGCAGAGCTACAGTTATCCCACTCTACAAGGGGGGATCCACCTTGGATCCCGGAAACTACCGTCTCATCAGTCTGACGAGCCTTATCTGCAAGGCCATGGAGCGTATTATCATGGAACTTATAAACAAAGACATTGACAACCTTCAAACAGTAGACCCCACCCAGTTTGGGTTCGTGAAGTGCCGATCTTGTCTCATGAACCTGATTGACTTCTTCGAATCAGTCTGCAGAGCCATGGACAAGGGTAAGGTGGTCCACACAGCCTATCTAGACTTTGCCAAGGCCTTTGACACCATCCCCCATTCTGGAGTCATAGACAAACTTACTAAGCTGGGCATTAATCCCTACTTCACCCAATGGGTTGCTAACTGGCTTACTCATAGAACCCACACTATAAAAGTAGCCAACTCAAAATCCAGCTCCAGACAAGTGACAAGTGAAGTACCTCAGGGTTCAGCCCTGGGACCGCTCTTGTTTGGCATCTACTTCTCTGAAGTGCAGGCCAACACTAAGGGACTCTGGCTAACAAAGTTCGCAGATGACTGCAAACTGCGAGCCATTATTGAATCCCCAAATGATGTGGATACTGTACAGAAGGGCCTTACAGAAACAGATGCTTGGTGCCAGAGCCATGGGCTCAAGCTCAATGCCAAGAAATGTATAGTTATCCCCTTTGGGAAAAAAACATGTATCCGTGAATTATCATATAGGTGGCAGTACACTAAACACTGAAAGTGTGATAAGAGATTTGGGGACACAGGTGGACAGTGGTCTCACCTTCAATAACCACATCGCCACAACATTCAGGAAATCCTTCTATGTAGCACACCTCATCACTAAGGGCTTTTCATCCAGAAAAAAGGAGGTCATTGTCCCACTGTACTCATCCCTCATTAGACCCATTATAGAATACAACACCCCATTTGGTATGTACCTCTCAAGACATCTGCAACAACTGGAAAGGCCGCAGAAATACCTCACTAAAAGAATCACAGGCCTAAAGCAGATGCCCTACGCTGACCGCCTTAAAAAACTCCAGCTTTACTCTGCCACATATCATCTACTCAGAGACGATCTCTGCTTAACATACAAGGCCATATCAAACCCAGAGCTGTTGGACATGCTACACTTAAAGAAATCCCAATCCCTCAGAGCCATATGCTCCAGGGATCTAAACCTTGTCATCACAATAATAAACAAAATATGCTGGAGGGATAGTTTCCTCACCAAGAGACTCCCACGACTCTGGAACCTTGACGATTGGATGGGAGAAAGGAAATTCACCCCAGGGATCATGTCAGTTGCCCTGCTAGACAGGGGTCCAGGGAAGTAAATAGTGTGGGAAGAAATAGCCAGGGAATTGTTAAGGCTAGGCTTGTATAGGCCCTAGGGCTGATAGCCTAGTACCAACATATGAACCTATGGACCTATTATATTGGGAGAACAAGTTTGTTTTCAATTCTGAGTTCAAACTGTGTTGGAATTATTATGGGTGTTTTTTGGAACAGTACAGTGGAAAAAATTTAGAATTGTATAAATTCATTTCATGTACAACTGAATTTTTAAACTTTACTCATAATGTTGATTACAGTGAGCTTTGTTTTTTTGATGCGAATATTCAGAGAACTAATATAGGTTTTAAATCTAAAATCTATAGGAAAGGAAGCTTTTCTAACACATACTTGCACTACACCAGCTCTCACCCGCCACACCAAAAGAAAGTGATTGTTAAAGGACAGTTGGTTGAAAGCAAGTAGAATGACCTCGGATCAGCTTGATTTTAAACAACAATGTGAATATATCACAAACATGTTCAAGGAAAGGGGCTATCCAGGGAATCTTTTACAAAATGTTACTGGTGAAGTGGTTAATGCAAGGACATCCAGATTTTCACCAATTTTAGGAAACACCAGTGATGTAAGTACATCAAACAAATAAAAGGAACCAGTTAGCCAGGAAACAGTACCAGTCAGCTCTGACCATCACATATGATGGGGAGTTTTATTTGGTTAAGAACATTATAAATGAGGAATGGAATAAATTTGCTAGTTTAACAGATTTAAAGCTGAATTTTGAACAACCTCTTAGATTAACATATAGAAAAGGTCGAAATATTAAGAACATTATAGAGGGAGCTAATTATGGCTCACATAAATCCAATAAAAGAGGGACATGTAACTGTGGAAACTGTCCCTATTGCTGCAATGTAAAGGAAGGTGAAAAACTATTCTTGAAAAGTAGAGGTAGATTTATTATAACAAAGGGTTTTGCAAATTGTAACACTAGTGGTGTAGTACATATTGCAGTATGTGAAGCATGTGACTCCTTCTACATTGGTAAAACTGAGAGAAAACTGAAGCAAAGGGTATATGAACATAATTATGACATGAGGAAAGGAATGTTAATAATGCTCTACACAAACACACACTAGTATGTGACCAAGTGAAACTTCAGTTTTTCGTTATAGAATTGGTTCCTTTAGATCCCAGTGGAGGACCATGGGAAGCTCGTTTGGAATATAAGGAGATCTGAAGTGGTTAACTTAATTTTATCTGCAACCTGTGGGTCTTCGGATCCATATCTGATCCAAGCTGGCAACTTTTTTTCTAGCATCTGCTCCGAGCTCCTCCCCTACCCATAATGCATTACCATCTCCTACCTTCCCTCAGATCTCGTTTGCCATGCCAGTAGTGAGCATCGTGGTCTTCTTCACTTTGACCTCAGGGATAGTAAGTTTTAAAATACTTTGTCTCTAGTGTGTCTGAGTTAGTTGTTTCCCTTCCTCCACCACTAGTATATCTCTTGCTTGTTCGTCAGTTAGTTTAAAAAAAAAAAATTTTTTGTTGTAAAACTCTGTAGTGTAGTTATTAGGCCTGCCCTTCCCCTATGTGTGTTTTGTGTGTGGTGATCTTGTAGGTAGTGGTGTTTGGTGCAGGACCATGGCTGACCAGCCAAAATCAGTATTTAAGAAATGCACAGAGTGTGGCCATAAGCTCTCCCCGGCTGATGGTCACACTCTGTGTTATTTGTTTGGGAGTGTCACATTTGTTGACACAATGTGCAATCTGCACTGGGTTCAACCCTAGAGCCCTTAGGGATCTGAAGGCCAAATTGGTAGCTAAAGGCCTTCTCCCTACATCTATGCTGGAGACTGCCACGGCCTTGGTACCTATCACTCAACCTCCCACCCAGACAGGTACTCAAACTCCCATTTCTTCTGGTGCTGGGTCAAGCAAGGATAAAGCTACAGTCAGTGTAGTGGACAAAGACAAGCCAAAAAAAGGCACAAGGAGGACAGGGACAAGAAAAGGGATAGACCTCGCAAGAGATCCCCAGACAGGGAGCTCTTCCTTAGTTCCCCTTCTATGTCCATGAGGCCAGCTTCTCCACGGCTTCGGTCTCATTTTTCACTGGAGCCACTGGAGACTTCAGATCCAAGGCCTTCCTTGCCCTCAATGTGCAGACCAGACAGATCTGAGTCAGTGGCTTCATCACGATCGACTCGGAGCTTATCATACTTAGACATGGACAGGATGATGCAGAGATTAATTCAGACCCAAATACAGATGGGAGTCTTGCCAGGCCCCTCTCCCTCCAAAGGGGGGACCTCCATGCCTTTTTTCCACCCAATCTCTCCTTCCCCGATCCGTGCTTCGGGGCTCTTGGATCCGAGAATTTTCGGAGCTGGTAGCTCAGCGGCGATGGTTCCTCCAACCTCGACTTCAGCTGTTACCTTGAGCTCCTCAGATCCGACTAGTTCAGAGCCGAATGACTATTAGAGCCATGGACAGGGAGTCGGACCAGAGGGAATGGATTCTTCGGCTCTGCCTCTTTCGGATCTGACCCGTTTCCTTGGACCTCAGGCTATCCTTTCTTCGGCTCTGGTCCCTGCTTCAGATCTGGGGAGAGCTTCTTCCTTGCTGGGTGCCAAGGAGGTACACTGTCCTTTAGCTTTTGAAGTGGTGGAGAGGGTTCTCTCCCAGGGATTGAGACCCCAGCCCATCCCCTAGTATTCCACCCAGACACCTCTGGACTTGGCGACAACTCCCTTCATCCTGTCTCAGGGACAGCCCGTGCCAGAGGATTCCCAGGTTATTTCCCCTGAGGAACCTCCTGTGGCTCACGAGTCCTCTTCACAGAGTCCCATAGAAGAGGGTCACCGTAAGTGCAAGTACAAAAGGAGGCACTTGGACTCCCCCAAGTCCCTCACTATGGACACTGACTTAGATGAAGGAGAAGGTTCCACCAGGTCACCTCTCGAAGGCATCTCCTTTGGAGAAATCATGGAGATCCTCCGCCAGAGGGGAGGTTGGTCAGCCCCAAAACCTTCTGGGGATGAGTCAGTGTTCCTGGAGGCCTTTGGCATGGGTCCATCTACCTCCTGGATGTCTCTGCCAGCGGACCCCTTGGTGGACCTTATTACCACATGGGCATGGAAGGAGCCTGACACTGTAGAGCCCATTCCCAAATGCCTCAACAAGATTTTATCTCCCCCTACCGACAGACAACCTTGGTCAAAAGGAGTCCCAGTTGATGCTATGTTGGTCGCAGCAGCCACCAAGAAGGAACTAGCACAGAAGAGTTCCTCAGTCTACCCTCCAGACAAGGAGTCCAGGTTGGTGGATAGGTTTGGGAAGCTCGTTTATTCCTCAGCAACCTTTTCAATCCATGCGCTGAACTATTTGGCACATGTGATCTGGCTTCAGCGAGACCTTGCATCGGAATTCGCTGAGTCGCCCCAAGAGTCCTTATCGCCGCAGGACAAACAGCTGTTCCCTGCAAAAATGTCTACTCTAAAGTCAGTCTCAAACACAGCTATGCAGCTCCTTTTTCTTGCCATGGAAGGAGCAGCTAGGGTGGCAGGGACAGGCATAGCCATGAGGCGTCATGCCTGGCTCAGGTTGTGTCAGTTTGCGGACCCTTTCAAGGCGTCATTTATTAATGCTCCCTACGACAGTTCTTCCCTTTTTGGGAAGTCAGTACATGACACACTTGTCCAGAGCAAAAAAGACGGGAAGACTTTGTCTGCCGTCGGGATCCGCTTCTCTAACCCTCAGCAGTCCTTCTCTAGGAATCAAAAAGGGCAAAAGAAGATGTGGTTCCAAATATCTCAGTTTTCCTGGAATTCTCAGGACAACTATTGCCCCAGAGGCAGAGGGGGACAGGATCAATGCCGATCCAGAGGTAGAGGGGGTCCCAGGAATTTTGGGTCTAGGGAACCTTTTTCTGATAGACCCACTCAGCAGCCCTGAGGGGTTGCCCAGCTGTCCTACTCTGGAGGCAGTCGGGGGAAGATTTTCCTTAAAACCAGCAGCATGGGAGTCCATTACGACAGATCGCTGGGTGTTACAAATTATATCCAGAGGTTACACTATTCCATTTGTTGCCCCTCCAAATGTTCCAAAACACCTCCTGGATGTTCCACCTGCTCACAGGGAGGCCACAGCCCTAGAGGTTTCAAAGCTGCTTCAAAAACGAGCCATCGAACAGGTCCCCCCCGCCCAGTCTGGATCAGGCGTCTACTCAATGTTCTTTTTAATGCCAAAAAAGATGGGGGACCTCAGGCCCATTCTAGACCTGTCAACTTTGAACCTGTCTGCAGCCAAACAGAAATTCCGGATGGTCACTCTACAGTCCATTCTACCTTTATCTCTGAGAGTGCGACTGGGTGTGCTCATTAGACCTCCAGGATGCTTACTACCACATCAAAAACCACAGAAACGCCAGGAGGTTTCTGCGCTTCCGGCTAGGAGCCAGTCACTTTCAATTCAGAGCCCTACCCTTCAGTCTCACCACAGCCCCCAGGGTGTTCACCAAGGTAATGGCAGTTGTGGCAGCTCACCTGAGGCTTCAGGGTATCCAGGTATTCCCTTACCTGGACGACTGGCTCTTCACTGTGTCCAACAAGCATCTGCTTTGTCTGGCCCGAGACTACTTTATTCAGTTGGCAGATCTATTGGGGATTACAGTCAATGTTCAAAAATCCCAGTTGCAACCAGTACAAGTTTTAGACTTCATTGGGGCACAGCTAGACACCCTGCAGATATTCTTAACTCCAGACAGGATCTTACACCTCAGGTGCCACATAGCTCAAATAGTGAACTTCAATTCTCCAAAGGCGAGCGAGGTTCTCTGGGAACTGGGCTCCATGGCTGCCTCCATATCGATTCTGTGTGCCTTCATATGCGGGTTCTTCACTGGACTCTGGCTGTTCAATGGTCTTGGCTAGACCTGCCCATGGAATTTCTGATCAGGATTAGTCACGTCTGCAGGACATCCCTTCTTTGGTGGCTAAATTCACCGGAGATTATAGAAGGGACGCCCCTTCACATCACCTCCAGTCCAAGCCACAGTGACTACAGATGCCTCCCAACTCAGGTGGGGGGGACACTGTTCGGGAAGGACTGTCCAAGGCACATGGTCCCAGTCAGAGATCAAGTTGGATATAAATGTTCTAGAGATGAGGACAGTGCTTTTAGCGTTAGAAGCCTTTCACACTGTCCTCCCTCATAGATTGAGTGCAATTCAGTCAGACAATATGTCGGTTGTCTGGTATATCAACAAGCAGGGGGGGAACCAGATCCTATCCCCTACGTCGCTAGGCCATGAGAGTGTGGGAGTGGCCAATCTCCACCGGTCGGTTTCTGATAGCAACGCACATCCAGGGGCGCGCCAACATTTTAGCTGACAGATTGAGTCAGGCTATTCTGATGCCGTACAAGTGGTCTCTGAAACAGTCAGTAGCAGAGGAGATATTCATTGCATGGAGTCAGCCTTACTACGATCTCTTCGCATCTCCTTCCAAAGTGAAGTGCAATTAGTTCTTCGCTCTGATTCCCTCACCAGGGGAAGACCCCAAAGACATTCTAGTCCATGCTTGGCCCCCCGGGCTTCTGTATGCCTACCCACCTTTGTCACTCATTCCAAAGTTTCTTCAGAAAGCTTGCCGACTGCTGTACAAAGTTATCCTCGTCCCGTTCTGGCCTCATCAAGTTTGGTTCCCATTCCTTTGGTCTCATCTCTTAGCTCCTCTGTGAGTTCTGGATCCCTGCCCGGATCTAATCTCCTTTCCTTCGGGTGTCTGCCCGCCTGACCTGGGCAACCTCAAGCTGACAACTTGGTTGGTCCAGTTCCCTTGATCACCAGGACACCCGGTCTTTCAACCCCGGTAAAATCCATGCTGGTGGCTTCTCTTAAAAATATTCCACTAGGAAACTTTATCGCAGTAAATGGAAGCATTTTTCCATTTGGGCCTCACAGAGAAACCTAGATCCCTTTACAGCCCCTGTTCCAGCGGTGTTGGATTTCTTGTCTGGCATTTTTCAGCAAGGCGCTAGCTCCTCCACAGTGAAAGTACAAATGGCAGCCATTTCTAATTTTCATGTTGGTAAAGACAACATTGCCTTAGCCTCTTCTAGGCTGTGTAAGGCTTTTCTTAAAAGCACTTTTCTGTTGCGCCCTCCTGTCAAGGATTCAGTGTCCCCTTGGGACCTTACTTTTGTCCTACAGGCATTGGTGGCTCCTCCATTCGGACCTGCAGCATCGGTGGATTTAAAATTTTTATCCTGGAAGACAGCTTTCCTAGTCGCCATTACATCTGCTAGGCGGATTTCTGAGCTTCAAGCTCTGTCTGCCGTGCCTCCTTATTTGGTCTTCCATAAGGATAGGGTCTCTCCATACTAATTCTTCCTTCTTACCTAAAGTGGCATCTGAAGCAAACATAAACCAGTCCATCAATCTACTGGTTTTCTTTCCTAATTTCCAAAACAAGGGTGAATACAAACTTCATTTGTTAGATGTTCATAGACAACTTCACTTCTATCTTCATAGAACAAAATCATTCCGCAAGTCTGACCAGTTGTTCATTTCTTTTTCCAAACACTTTTTGGGAAAAGCTATTTCTAAGGTTTCCTTGGCCAGATGGATCACTCTTTGCATTTCGCATGTCAACAAAGCCAAAGGTTTATCTCCTCCTGGTATTGTAAAAGCTCACTCTACCAGGTCTGTGGTGACTTCTGCTACTTTTTGGTCTAGGGTTTCTTTGGACGACATTTGTGCAGCAGCAACTTGGGCCAGTTCACATACCTTCATTTCCCATTACAAATTAGACCTGATTTCCAGGGGTAGAGCAGCCTTTGGCTCTGCGGTGCTCAGGAATATCCTTCCATAAGGGCCTCCCAGGATTGGAGTAGCTGGGGACTCTGTCCCACAGGTTGCTGATAAAATGAAGTTAACTACTTCAGATAAAGAAGTTATGTACTCACCATAATGTTCCATCTGAGTAGTTATACCTAATTTTCTGCAACCTTCCCTCCCTCCGTCTCCTGGACCTTGTCCTGTCAATACACGGGTTTGGTTTATTTGAGTTGCTTATGTATGTAGTTGCAGCAAACTCGATCTGAGGGAAGGTAGGAGATGGTAGTGCATTATGGGTAGGGGAGGAGCTCGGAGCTTGGAGCAGATGCTAGAAAAAAAGTTGCCGGCTCAGATCCAATATGGATCCGAAGACCCACAGGTTGCAGAAAAATGAAGTATAACTACTCAGATGGAACGTTATGGTGAGCACATAACTTCTTTTTATATTGGCAACTAATATTAGATGCCAGTAATCCCCCTGGTTTAAATAAAATGGTTTCTTTAAAACCTGTTTTGAAATTAAGATCTGCATTTATGTGTGGAGTTTACCTTCTGTGGTTCGTGTGATTAAAGATTTGAAATACTATTGCTGGATTCGCTGTGCCTTTCTTCCATTTACTTGTTCATCAGTTTCGGCACAAAGACCACCTTTTATGTTTATTTGTTTGAGTTTTGTGGTCATGGATTCTCCAGTAAGTGCAGGCAGTCGTAACTATGACAACTGTGATAACCACAGGGCTATCAGTGAATAGGGAGAAGTGCGTAAAATCATTGGACAGATTTCTGAATTGGTTGGTGTATTGGCACCACTCAATCATTAATTATGCTCCCTATGTGATCCTCCATTCCCTGTAATCAGGAAGGAAGTATGGGTCCTGCTTTGAAAGAAGGAATGGCTTCCGTTAATGAAAAAACTATAAGAGGAGAGAACAGTCAGCCTCGTATGGCTACGTTAGATGGTTTTCCCAATGTTTTTTAACTGGCAATGCTACAACAGCCACAAACAGGACAGTTTTATCACAATCTAAACAAACTGATACCACGGAAGTGCCCACAGTGGCAGTTACTTACAAAGGTACCATTATTAATTTTAAAGATATACTTGACTTTAAAATTGATTTTAAAGAACCGTTTAGACCACAAGCTAACTGTCACAATGACACTTATGTGGAAATCATTTCAAAGATGGACAGTATGTTATTTAAATACAAATCTTGGGAAATGGACAATATATATCTAAAACATTGTTTACAATTGAACATTGTTCCCAAAGGTTTACATGTGTATAAGTACCCGAATAATGTGGTGGATGGCTCACAATTTCATAAAGAACTTATAGCCGCATTTGATAAATGCGGAGCTGGCATTATGCGAGCTATAATTAAAAATAATGAATGTGAGATGGACAAAATGTACACTTTAATTGAAATTATTAATGACTTATTATTTGGTATAGAAAATGAGAGGGTTAAATATCAGGAAATGTTAAAAGACATTGAATTGAGATGTGTAAAGACATACGAAAGAAAGGCTAGAAAGATAGAAGTGGATATGGTAGAATACAACAATAATGTACGATATCCTAAACCCAAAACATTGGGAAGAAATAAAAATTCTTATTATAGAGATGATGGATATAATGTTGATTTATACAATAATGATGTAAACGATGACCAAAGTGTATTATACAACATATGTGACCCTTTAGAATTTCCCTCCCCCAGGAGATCGGAAAGGTTAAAGAAAAAGGAACCTATAAATTACAGAAATGGAAACTATCAGCAGAAAGGAACACACATTGGAAACAATAGATGTTAAGTTGTCAATCTCACCTTCGTTCTTGCAGGTTGGGATCGGAACCGATCCTCGGCTCCGACTCGGCCATCTTCAATAGCTCGAGAGCTGTTTACTGGCTCGAGGCTACCCCGTATCCCATGATGCCTAGCACTAGCTACCCAGATCTCATTTGCCACTTCAGCTGCGAGGTTCGTGGTACTGGCTCAGGCTTGTATATTTCTCTTCTACTACCTTTTTAGTCAGATTAGGGATTTTTTTCTGTCCTTATTGTATTTGTCTAGCAGTTGCTAACTAGTTGTGATAGTTTAGTGTGTTTTTGTCGACTTTTCAGAACTTGTTTTAGTTAGAGAGTTCTTCCCCTCCCCCCCCCTTTCTTCCCTTATCCGATAGCTTACTCTGTAAAAATTTCTTCCTTTTCCTTGTTTTAGGTAGCTGTTTTAGTTAGAGGCTTCCTAATTCCTAAAAAAAAAAAAAAAAGAAAGAAAAAATAATAATAAGATATTCCTTATCTTGTAGTATATTGTGTCTTATTTGTGGTTTCTGTGGTAGTGTTTAGTTTAGTTTAGTGGTATTTCTTATCGTGTATTATGTCTAAGGAATCCAAAGTGTCGGTATTCAAGAAGTGTGACTCATGCTGTCAGAAGATGTCTCTGACAGATGGGCACACTTCTTGTGTCTATTGTCTAGACGTTGTACACCTGCAGGACTTTTGCTCTATCTGCCGCGCATTTAGCCCAAGAGTTCTGCAGGAGCGCAAGAATAAACTTATTTTGAGAGGGCTGCTTAAGCCTCAGGACTCACCGGCCAAGACTTTGCCAGTGAAGTCTCCTAAACCGGCCAAATCGTCGGCTCCCAGCTCGGAGCCGTCATCGGCCCAAGGCTTACCTTCCACTTCGGTTCCAGCCAGAGCTGAGGAAACTGCTTCCTCATCAGCTTCAATAGTCCCCTCGGAGCCATCAAGGACTCAGAAAAGACCAAGGTCCCCTTCATTAGAGTCCATTCATTCGGCTCCTCTGTCTCCCCTCCTGCAAATTGACTGTAGTCATAGATCTTCAGACTCTACTCGGTCCTCCAGGCTCTCAGACCATGATGTGGAGAGAGTGGTCAGCAGGTTATTGAAGTCACAGGCACTGGCCAAAATGTTGTCCAGCCCCCCTCAACAGGGGTCGGCTCCATCTGTTTCTATCGATGTTCCTCCTCCGACTCCATTGAGCTTGGAGCCGGAGTTTCTTGGGGTTCGAGTCGTGGAACCGTTGGCTCCGATAATGATCTCACCTTTGGATCCATTGTCGGCTCCGATCCCATCGATGGTGCCTTCCGTCAAGGGATCTGGGTGCCGAGACTCCCTCATCGGCTCTGAGGGGACAAGTGGCATTGGACCCTTGTCCGACCCCATTCTCCCTCTTGGAGTGTTGGTGCAGGTGAGCTCGGCTCCTACATCGGCCTTGGAGCCGTCTCCCTCGGTGCGGAGGAGGATTACAGTCTCCTCGGAGCCGGAGCCTTCTCTTCTTCATGGCAGGGACGCCTTCGATGTCATGAGGAGTGTGCTGGCCTCTCAGCCAGCTCCACCTACGACCCCACTGGCTCCGTCCCTCGTAGTGCCTGCATCGACCTCTGACCCTCATCCAGACCCCAAGCATGGGGAACCAGCACTTCAGGGCACCCCTTTGGGTGTTTCCTCTTCCTCCAAGGCCTCCCCTGATCAGTCAGAGGAGCCTCCTCGGAAGAAGAAGTGCAAGAGGAAGCACATTGACTCCCTCAAGTCTGTCACTTCGGATATGGATTTGGATGAGTCAGAAGGGTCCCCGAGATCCCCCTCTGAAGATGTTTCCTTTTTGGACATTTTAGAAATACTTAAGGAGAGGGGGAACTGGAATACCCTAGCCCCTACCAAGGACGAATTTGTATTCCTGAATGCATTCGGTTCCCGACCTTCCACCTCCTGGGTTTCTCCGCCCTTCAATCCACTAATGTCTGTGGTGGCTTGAAGGGCTTGGTCAGCCCTGGATACAGTGGAACCAACCCCGAGGAGACCAGCCAAGTTTATTACTGCACCCCCTGACAAGCAGTTCCTTACTAAGGCTGTTCAAGTGGATGTCATGTTGATAGCAGCAGCCACTAAAAAGGAGTTAGTGGAAACTTCTTCTTCTGTCCATCCTCCTAACAAGGAGTCTAGGACCATGGACAGATATGGGAAGCGAATGTTTGCTTCAGTGACCTTTTCCATGAGGTCACTGAATTACTTATGCCATTTTACCAGACTTCAGAGGGATCTCCTAAAAGAGCTCGGAGATACCCTGCAGGATCCTTCAGCTGAAGGGGCCCAGGCTAAAGTGGCCTCTCAGCTGGCGACCCTTAACTCAGTAGTCAACTCCTCCATGAGGCTCATTTCCTACGCAGCCGATGGGGTGAGTAGAGCCACAGGCACAGGCGTGGCACTTCAGAGACATGCATGGATTCGGCTGTGTAATTTTGCGGAATCCTTCAGAGCGTCATTCACCAACACTCCCTTTGACGGTTCCTTTCTTTTTGGACCACAGGTGAAAGACACTCTTACTGGGTGTGAACAGGAAGGCAAGACTCTCTCTGCCATGGGAGTCCATTTTTCCACTCCCTCTAGACCATACCCCAAGGGTCAGAAGAGTGGAAAGATGTGGTTTCGGAAATCCCAAGGATCTTCGCCTGACACACGTAGTGGTTTTTCCTCCAGGGGCAGAGGAGGAAATAATAATGACAGACACTGCCCTCATGGCAGAGGGGGTCCACAGAACCAGGGCAGTAGAGAATATTTCTCTGACTAGCCCTTCCAACATCCCTGAGATGTTGCCCTACTGTCCGTCTCTGGAGGCAGTCGGGGGAAGACTTTCATTGTACCCAAAAGCCTGGCTAAGCATAACACAAGACAAATGGGTACATTCAATAATATCCAGAGATTACAGAATTCCTTTCGCTCAACTGCTAGAAAAAAAGAGTCATCCAGGAAGTCCCGGCAGACCAACACAGATCCGGAACTTACTCAAGGTTCTTTTTGGTACCAAAAAAGACAGGGGACTGGAGACCTATATTGGATCTCAGCAGACTGAACAAGTCTGTTCAAAGAACAAAGTTTCGGATGGTCACGCTACAGTCCATTCTACCCTTTCTGGGTCAGGAAAATTTGATGTGTTCTATAGATCTCCAGGATGCGTACTATCACATCAAAATGGACAGATGCTCCAGGAGGTTCCTTCGCTTCCGGCTGGGAGCCAGTCATTACCAATTCAGAGCTCTGCCCTTTGGTCTCACCACAGCCCCCAGAGTGTTCACCAAATATATGGCAGTGGTCATGGCTCACCTGAGGTGTCAAGGATTCCAGGTGTTTCCCTATCTAGACGACTGGCTCCTTACTGCTACTACCAGGCATCAACTCCTTTAAGCCAGGGACTATACAATCTCAATTTGCTCCCAACTACACATTACCATAAATTTCGAAAAATCTGCCTTGTTGCCCTGTCAATCTATTACTTATATAGAAGCAGACTTAGATACAAGGAGCATGTCCGCAAAGCTGCCCTTGGACAGGGTGTCCACTATTCGCCAGCAGGTTCATGTCCTCATGCAGTGCAAAAGAGTAAAAGTTAGGAACGTTCTTCAGACTCTAGGTTCTATGGCGGTGGCAATTCTTCTGATACCCCTGGCCCGCTTCCACATGAGAATCCTGCAGTGGCTTCTGTTCATGCAGTGGTCCTTTCAACAGCTTCCCATGTCTCACATGATCATCATCACAGAAGCATGGAAAAGGCACCTTTCCTGGTGGATGGTCTCCCCACTAGTGATTCAGGGCAGACCCTTCATTCAGCCTCCTCCAGTTGCTACAGTGACCACGGATGCCTCCCTGATAGGGTGGGGGGGAATTATCAGGGAAGGACAGTCCAGGGCACTTGGCAGGCTCACGAGTACCATCTGCATATAAATGTCCTACAGATGAGAGTCGTACTCCTAGCGTTGCAAGCTCTTCAGGACTCTCTTCCTTCAGGGACCATTGCAATTCAAACTGACAACATGTCAGTGGTGTGGTACATCAACAAGCAGGGGGAACCAGGTCCTACCCCCTATGTCGAGAAGCCCTCAAACTCTGGCAGTGGGCGATTTCCTCCCAACGACTTCTGATTGCAACGCACATCCCTGGGATGTCCAACGTCATAGCGGACAGGCTCAGCAGAGCTATTCTCATGCCTCACGAGTGGTCTCTGAATCAGGTAGTTGCGGATTTAATCTTCCGCAAATGGCGTCAGCCTTGCTGCGACCTTTTTGCCACCCCGTTCAACAGCAAATGCAGCAACTACTTCTCCCTTCTTACACTTCCTGGTCACCCTCCCAGAGACACTCTAGTCCACGATTGGCCTCAGGGACTTCTTTATGCCTTCCCTCCACTTCCCCTGATACCGAAACTCATTCAGAAAGCTATGTCGTTGGGTTGCAAAATTATCCTCATTGCCCCTTACTGGCCTCGACAGATATGGTTCCCTTTTCTGCACCATTACCCTCTCGAGCGGCCTTGGACTCTGGATCCGATTCCAGACCTACTGATTCATCAATCAGGTGGGCTGCATCAATCCATTCAAATGCTCCAGCTCACAGCTTGGTTGCTCCACTTCCAACCTTAGCCAGGCTTCCCAGTATTTCCCCAGCCATTCGCGACATTATTGTTTCCTCCCATAAGTTGGCCACTAGAAGGACTTGCGCTAGTAAATGGAAACGTTTTTCTTGTTGGGCAGAGGATAGAAATATAGATCCCTTCACAGCCCCTATCCATGAGATCTTGGAGTTCCAAACAGAACTCTTTCATTCAGGGTCCGCTTCTGCTACAATCAGGGTTCAATTAGCAGCCATTTCAAATTTTCATGTTGGTTTTTCTAATGCCAACATTATGTCTCATAAGCTATGTAAAGCATTTCTAAGAGGGGCTACTCTCCTTAGACCCCCAGTGAGAGATCCCCCTCCTCCTTGGGACCTTAATTTGGTACTAACCTCATTAATTATGCCTCCTTTTGAACTGGCAGCTTTCTGCTCCATTAAGTTTCTATCTTGGAAGACTCTCTTTCTGGTAACTATTACTTCAGCCAGACGTGTCTCTGAACTTCAGGCACTATCCATCCGTCCTCCATACTTAGTATTTCATAAGGACAGGGTTGCTCTGAGGACTAATCCTTCTTTTCTTCCAAAGGTCTGCTTAGTAAACAGTTTGAATCAGTCTATAGACCTACCTGTGTTTTTCCCTAACCACACCAACAAGGCAGAATACAAGTTACATCAATTGGATGTTCATAGACAGTTGCGTTTCTATCTGCATAGGAAAAAGGATATAAGGAAGTCTGACCAACTTTTCCTTTCCTATGCTCAGGCCAAACAGGGTCTCCCAGTTTTCAAAGTGACCTTATCCAGGTGGTTGTCTCATATCATTACCCTTATCTACCAACTAAGGAACAAAGACTTGCCAATCAAACCAAAAGGTCATTCTACCAGGGCTTTAGCCACGTCTGTAGCATTCCATTCTAGGTTGTCCATGGACTATATCTGTGCCGCCGCTACGGGGGCAAATCCTCATACCTTTATTTCTCATTACAAGTTGGATGTGGTCTCTAGAAGTAGAGCTAGCTTTGGTTCCACTGTTCTGAAGAGTCTGTTCCAATGAGCCACCCAGGATTGTAGGTGCTAGGGACACTGTCCCAACCAGCAAGAACGAAGGCGAGATTGACTACTTAACATAAAGAAGTTATGTACCTACCATAATGTTCCATGTTAGTCGTCTTCATCTCGCCTTCTTTCTAGCATCCCCCCTCCATCCCCCTATCCTATTGAACTGAGATGAGTTCAAATTTTCACTGGCTGAGTGTTTGCTGGTTTGTTTCCTTTACTGACTTAGACAGTAGGACAGGTAATGTTAACCATTTGTTTGGAGGGGTTTCTTCCTATAGCTATGTCTGGGTTAGCTATTTCAAATGATATCTGGGTAGCTAGCGCTAGGCATCATGGGATAAGGGGTAGTCTCGAGCCAGTAAACAGCTCTCGAGCTATTGAAGATGGCCTAGTTGGAGCCGAGGATCGGCTCCGATCCCAACTAGCAAGAACGAAGGCGAGATGAAGACAACTAACATGGAACATTTTGGTAGGTACATAACTTCTTTTTACAGACGACATTAATATTAATGATTGTGTTTTTAGTTATAAAGGTTTTAATATATTTAATCTTACTGATACTCCGATTACCAAAGCGCACTTTAATTTATTTACAAAAGTATTTACTTTTATTCCTAGGATTAAGGCTAATATTGTTAACCTTCTAGTGGATGTGAAAATGTTCATTAGACAGAAGAATTTAGAGCTGTTTTTTAATGGTATGGAGATGGAAAAAGATATTAATATTTTAAAGAAGAAGAGTATTTTTAACCTGCCCCTACATCCACAGCTCAAAAACTTTGAAAATTTGTTAAACAAAGAACTTAGGGAGAAACTTAAATACAATAAAGTGAATTCAAATCTTTCCAATGAAGAACTGGATGTTTTAACATCATGTAAAGAAAACAGAAATCTTAGGATTATGAAGCCTGACAAGGGTGGTGGTGTGGTTTTGATGGACCAGATTCCTTATGATGCCAAAATGTTCGAAATGCTTAATGATGAAAATACCTATGAGAGGGTATCCGTGAATGAATTCAATATAGCACACAGGAAACTCGCTGTATGTTTGAATGACTTGGTATTAGAGGGACTAAGAGACTTTGAAACTTTTAATTTTTGCATGTTGAGAAACCTAAAGTTCCCTCCTTTTTTGGTATACCCAAGGTCCACAGAGACACACCTTTAAGACCTGTAGTCTCGGCTGAAGGCTCTTTAACAGCTCCCTTAGCCAAATATATAGATGTCTACTTGAAACAAATAGTGATGGAGCATCCCAATATTTTAAAAGATTCATGGGATTTTTTAAGACTCAGACAACACTAAACAAGAGAATACTTCACTTTTTATAACTTTGGATTTGGTGGACCTGTTTACATGTATTCCCCATGATATAGGTTTAGCTTGGTTTGAGGAATTTCTTGAAAGCAAAAATACTATCTTGTTTAAAGTATTTTGCACGTGTATAGTACTCATGGATTTAATTTTGAAGAATAATTTCATATATTTTCAGGGTGAGTACTACAGGCAATTAAAAGGAGTGGCAATGGGTGTACATTGTGCACCCCACATATGCTAACATTATTTTAGTATATTGGGAGAACAAGTTTGTTTTCAATTCTGAGTTCCAAATAATTATTATGGACGTTTTCTGTATGATATATGTCTTTTTTGGAACAGTACAGTGGAAACATTTTAGAATTTTATGAATTAATTTCATGTACAACTGAATTTTTAAAGTTTACTCACAATGTTGATTACAGTGAGCTTTGTTTTTTAGATGTGAATATTCAGAGAACTAATGTGTGTGTCTTTCGGCTTTTCCCAGTTAGGGGTCACCACAGCGGAACTCCGGTCCGCTAATGATTGGTAGTTGATTTTTACATGCCGAGTTACCAGCCCTGACGTACAACCTTCAACGAAGGTACGCCCATTCATGCATGTTTCCACGCAGAAGACGGTATAGCTGAGAATCGAACCAGACAGCGTCTTACTGTGAGGCGACAATGATACCACAGCACCACCACCGTGGGTAATATTCAGAGAACTAATACAGGTTTTAAATCTAAAATCTACAGAAAAGGAACCTTTTCTAACACATACTTGCACTACACCAGCTCTCACCCCCCACACCAAAAGAAGGCGATTGTTAAAGGACAGTTGGTGAGAGCAAGTAGAATGACCTCAGATGAGCATGATTTTAAACAAGAATGTGAATATATCACAAACCTGTTCAAGGAGAGGGGCTATCCAGGGGGATCTTTTACAAAATGTTACTGGTGAAGTGGTTAATGCAAGGACAACCAGATTTTCACCTATTTTGGGAAACACCAGTGATGTAGTAAGTACATCAAACATAAGCCCAGGCTGGTATGACCCTGATCTTGAGCAGCATCTTACCCTCACCTAGAATGATGCCACAGTACAAAGACAAAATGATCGATTTTAACAATTGGCTAAAATTTTGGTGTCATTCAAAGGGGATCCAGTGTCTGTCAGCCTGGGATGACATGCTCGACAAGCCACGTTGCTTCGCTAGGGGCGGCTTGCACCTGTCACCACTGGGCTTTCAGATAATGTCAAAGGCTCTTGCCACCCCCATAGTGCCTTTTTTAGGCAAGGCTCAAAAGTCAAACCCACCCCCATAGACAGCACAAGGAACAAGAAACTAAGGGTAATGCTGCTAAATGCCAGAAGTCTTAACCTCAAGATGCATGCACTCAAAGCTCTCCTCAGTATGGAGAACATCGATATCTGTGCAGTGACAGAAACCTGGTTCAAGGCTCCAGAGAGCACCCCAGCACTACCAGGCTATACCTCATATCATGCTTTTCGGCCCCAAAACCCGGACCGAACCACAAAAGGAGGGGGAGTTTCCATATTTATCAAGGATATCCACACCTCCAGGTTAGTGGCATTGCACGAAGTATCGGAGACCATCCATGTGCAACTAACAGTGGGCAAGGCTGCTTTTCAGTTTATAGCATCCTACAGATCACCCTGTCAAAGTCAGGATTCCCATTTGGCTTTCCTGAAAACATTGGAGAACATGAAGATCTCTCCAAACACCATTATATTGGGCGACTTCAACTACCCAAACATTGACTGGAAGCACTACTCAAGCCCCAGCACCTTAGCCCAAAGATTCCTGGAAATTATAAACTCAAATGCTATGGAACAACTAGTCACCACTCCCACAAGAGGGGACAACATACTAGACCTGATCATTACCAACATGGGGATTCTATGCTCCACACCAGAAGTATATCCCTCATTGGTAAGATCAGACCATAAATTAATTTCACTGGATGTCCACATCCCGACCCCACCCTCAGCCCAGAAAACCACAGTGAAAAACTTCTCAAAAGCGAACTTCTCACTTCTCAAAACCGAAGTGGAATCCTTCAAGGCCCCAGCGCCAGTGGAAACTACAGCCCAAACTGCAGAATCCTATATAAATGCATTCTACGGACATCTCCAGGAATGCATGGATCATGCTATCCCAAACAAAACCATAACCCAATCATCCAAAGGCAGGCTTCCAGTCTGGTGGACCCCTGCCATAAATAAACTGTACAACAGAAGGAGGAAGCTACTACATGATAGAGCAAAATCCCTAATAGGGATGGCATCTCTGATCAGTACTAGTAAAAAATTGCGATCCCTCATAAAATATATTTTCAGGGTGAGTACTACAGGCAATTAAAAGGAGTGGCAATGGGTGTACATTGTGCACCCCACATATGCTAACATTATTTTAGTATATTGGGAGAACAAGTTTGTTTTCAATTCTGAGTTCCAAATAATTATTATGGACGTTTTCTGTATGATATATGTCTTTTTTGGAACAGTACAGTGGAAACATTTTAGAATTTTATGAATTCATTTCATGTACAACTGAATTTTTAAAGTTTACTCACAATGTTGATTACAGTGAGCTTTGTTTTTTAGATGTGAATATTCAGAGAACTAATGTGTGTGTCTTTCGGCTTTTCCCAGTTAGGGGTCACCACAGCGGAACTCCGGTCCGCTAATGATTGGTAGTTGATTTTTACGTGCCGAGTTACCAGCCCTGACGTACAACCTTCAACGAAGGTACGCCCATTCATGCATGTTTCCACGCAGAAGACGGTATAGCTGAGAATCGAACCAGACAGCGTCTTACTGTGAGGCGACAATGATACCACAGCACCACCACCGTGGGTAATATTCAGAGAACTAATACAGGTTTTAAATCTAAAATCTACAGAAAAGGAACCTTTTCTAACACATAATTGCACTACACCAGCTCTCACCCCCCACACCAAAAGAAGGCGATTGTTAAAGGACAGTTGGTGAGAGCAAGTAGAATGACCTCAGATGAGCATGATTTTAAACAAGAATGTGAATATATCACAAACCTGTTCAAGAAGAGGGGCTATCCAGGGGGATCTTTTACAAAATGTTACTGGTGAAGTGGTTAATGCAAGGACAACCAGATTTTCACCTATTTTGGGAAACACCAGTGATGTAGTAAGTACATCAAACATAAGCCCAGGCTGGTATGACCCTGATCTTGAGCAGCATCTTACCCTCACCTAGAATGATGCCACAGTACAAAGACAAAATGATCGATTTTAACAATTGGCTAAAAGTTTGGTGTCATTCAAAGGGGATCCAGTGTCTGTCAGCCTGGGATGACATGCTCGACAAGCCACGTTGCTTCGCTAGGGGCGGCTTGCACCTGTCACCACTGGGCTTTCAGATATTGTCAAAGGCTCTTGCCACCCCCATAGTGCCTTTTTTAGGCAAGGCTCAAAAGTCAAACCCACCCCCATAGACAGCACAAGGAACAAGAAACTAAGGGTAATGCTGCTAAATGCCAGAAGTCTTAACCTCAAGATGCATGCACTCAAAGCTCTCCTCAGTATGGAGAACATCGATATCTGTGCAGTGACAGAAACCTGGTTCAAGGCTCCAGAGAGCACCCCAGCACTACCAGGCTATACCTCATATCATGCTTTTCGGCCCCAAAACCTGGACCGAACCACAAAAGGAGGGGGAGTTTCCATATTTATCAAGGATATCCACACCTCCAGGTTAGTGGCATTGCACGAAGTATCGGAGACCATCCATGTGCAACTAACAGTGGGCAAGGCTGCTTTTCAGTTTATAGCATCCTACAGACCACCCTGTCAAAGTCAGGATTCCCATTCGGCTTTCCTGAAAACATTGGAGAACATGAAGATCTCTCCGAACACCATTATATTGGGCGACTTCAACTACCCAAACATTGACTGGAAGCACTACTCAAGCCCCAGCACCTTAGCCCAAAGATTCCTGGAAATTATAAACTCAAATGCTATGGAACAACTAGTCACCACTCCCACAAGAGGGGACAACATACTAGACCTGATCATTACCAACATGGGGATTCTATGCTCCACACCAGAAGTATATCCCTCATTGGTAAGATCAGACCATAAATTAATTTCACTGGATGTCCACATCCCGACCCCACCCTCAGCCCAGAAAACCACAGTGAAAAACTTCTCAAAAGCGAACTTCTCACTTCTCAAAACCGAAGTGGAATCCTTCAAGGCCCCAGCGCCAGTGGAAACTACAGCCCAAACTGCAGAATCCTATATAAATGCATTCTACGGACATCTCCAGGAATGCATGGATCATGCTATCCCAAACAAAACCAAGACCCAATCATCCAAAGGCAGGCTTCCAGTCTGGTGGACCCCTGCCATAAATAAACTGTACAACAGAAGGAGGAAGCTACTACATGATAGAGCAAAATCCCTAATAGGGATGGCATCTCTGATCAGTACTAGTAAAAAATTGCGATCCCTCATAAAATCCTCCAAGGCCAGCTTCGAGAGAAAAATTGCACAGGACACCAAAGACAATCATGAGGCTTTTTATAGTTATGTTAGAAACCTGGGATGCAACTCCCAGACTTGTTCTGAGTTGATTCTAAACGACAAAAAATACACTGAACCCACAGACATCGCCAATATCCTGGCAGACAGGTTCAGTGCAAACTTCTCCACCCCCTCCCCCCAAAAGAGCAAGTATCTATCCCGGCAGAGGGCTGCCTCCCAAACATCTCAGATGCTCAGGTGAAGGCTGCCCTCTCCAAAGCAAAAAACCACTGCTTCCATGGGACCAGATGGCGTCCCAGGTTGCGTCCTACATGAACTACAAGAGGAACTAATCCCTCAAATAAAACAACTATACAATCTCAGCCTCACTACAGGATGTGTGCCCACAGAATGGCATACAGCAACAGTGGTCCCACTCCACAAAGGTGGAGCCTCTACGGACCCTGGAAACTATCGCCCCATAAGCTTGACTAGCTTAGTCTGCAAAGCTATGGAGAGGATCATCATGGAGCTCATAAACAAAGACATTGGGGATCTACAGACACTAGATCCTACCCAGTTCGGCTTTGTCAAGAGCAGATCCTGCCTTTTGAACCTGGTTGACTTCTTTGAAACAGTCACCAAAGCCATAGATGAAGGGAAGGTAGTCCACACAGCCTATATGGACCTTGCAAAGGCATTTGACACAATACCCCACTCGGGCATCATAGATAAGCTATCCAGCTTAAATATAAACCCGTATGTCACAAGATGGGTCGCAAACTGGCTCAAAGACAGAACCCACAGAGTGAGAGTTGCTGGAGCCATGTCAGACTTGAAACCGGTCACAAGTGGCATCCCACAGGGTTCTGTCCTGGGACCACTCTTGTTCGGTATATACTTTTCCGAGGTACAGGCAAACGTGGGAGGACTATGGCTCACCAAGTTCGCAGACGACTGCAAACTGGGCACCATAATCAACTCTCCAGCTGACACAAACATCCTTCAAAAAGGTCTCACAGAGACAGATAACTGGTGCCAGCACCATGGTTTAAAGCTAAATGCCAAAAATGTATAGTCATACCCTTTGGCAAAACAATGTGCCCACAAATTACCACATAGGCGGAAACCCATTAAGTACAGAGAAAGTTATTAGAGACCTGGGGACCCAAGTTGATAGCAATCTCTCCTTTGAAAACCACATTGCCAAAGTGGTTAGAAAGACCTTCTACATAGCCCACCTCATCACGAAGGGTTTCACATCTAGATCAAGAGAGGTAATCGTGCCCCTTTATTCATCCCTCATCAGGCCCATCATAGAATACAATGCCACTTTTGGGATGTACCTTACCCGACACCTGCAGCAATTAGAAAGACCCCAAAAGTATCTCACCAAGAGGATCAAGGGTCTCAAACAGATGCCATATGCTGCTCGGTTAAAAAAACTCCAGCTCTACTCAGTTGCATACCGCCTACTTCGAGGCGATCTATGCCTGACATACAAAGCTATGTCAAATCCAGAATTAATGGACATGCTCCACCTCAGTAAATCTAAATCCCTTAGAGCCACACACTCAAGGGACTTGAACCTCAGCACAGAAATAAATAGAACTTGCTGGAGGGACAGGTTGATAACCCAGAGGCTCCCTTCGCTCTGGAATAGAATTCCAGTTCATGTGAGGCAGAGCACCTCACTGAAACTCTTCAAGAAGAATCTCGATAAGTGGATGGGGGATCGTAGGTTTGTCCCAGGGATTACTCCCGTGTCACTATTAGACAGAGGCACAGTAAACTAAACCTTAAAAAGGGAACAGTATACTCAAATCAAGGGGTGGCGTAAGCCATACAGAATCGGGCTAGGCTTATAATTGCCCCAGGGCAGATAGCCTAGTATGAACCTATGAACCAGTTAGCCAGGAAATAGTACCAGTCAGCTCTGACCATCGCATATGATGGGGAGTTTTATCTGTTTAAGAACATTATAAACGAGGACTGGAATACATTTGCTAGTTTAACGGATTTAAAGCTGAATTTTGAACAACCTCTTAGATTAACATATAGAAAAGGTTGAAATATTAAGAACATTATAGAGGGAGCTAATTATGGCTCACATAAATCCAGGAAAAGAGGGACATGTATGTTTAGAAACTGTCCCTATTGCTGCAATGTAAAGGAAGGTGACAAACTATTCTTGAAAAGTAAAGGTAGATTTATTACAACAAAGGGTTTTGCAAATTGTAACACTAGTGGTGTAGTATATATTGCAGTATGTGAAGCATGTGACTCCTATATTGGTAAAACTGAGAGAAAACTGAAGCAAAGGGTATATGAACATAATTATGACATGAAGAAAGGAAATGTTAATAATGCCCTATACAAACACACACTAGTATGTGACCAAGTGAAATTTCAGTTTTTCGTTATAGAAGTGGTTCCTTTAGATCCCAGGGGAGGGCCATGGGTAGCTCGTTTGGAATATAAGGAGTTATATTGGCAACTAATATTAGATGCCAGTAGCCCCCCTGGTTTAAATGAAATGGTTTCTTTAAAACCTGTTTTGAAATTAAGATATGCATTTATGTGTGGAGTTTATCTTCTGTGGTTCATGTGATTAAAGATTTGAAATACTATTGGTGGATTCTCTGTGCCTTTCTTCCATTATCGGTTTCGGCACAGACATCACCTTTTGTGTTTATTGTGAAATAGTGTTTAGTCAGCTTTGAGTAGTAAAACTTGGATATAACTTATTTCTTCCTTGAAATAAAAAAGGAAGCTTGATTTTCTTTTCCAGACACAATCTTTGTTCAGGGCAGCATTGTTTCAAAGGTTGGGAAAAAAATCTCTAAACTGAAACTCAGAGCATCTGTAACCCCCCATGGCTTCTGGGTACTTTGCAGTTCCCAGTTTAATTTAGTTATTACTGGGTAGTCTTGGTTAGTTAGGATGCATTGAAATGATGCTGGGAAAAAACAAAGTTGGAGTAAAACTGAGTTTCTTTCTGTATTTTTTGTTTGTTCAGGCAATCATTGGATGAAAAGGTTTTGTTAAAATAAACCTCTTAAATGCATCTCAGAATATAAAGTATTTGAGGATAAGCATAAGGGAAGATGTATTACATGGGTAAGGTGCCTTAGACATTGGCATATTACTCAAATTAATAGAAATAAAGATAAATGCATAGAAAATGAGTAAAGGACCCTGAACTTACGTGAACATATATTGTAACAGCACCATGGATAAGTGGAGTTGGGAAACCGTAGACTTTGAAAGGAATACTACAACAGTGATATGGAAGGACATAGCACAGTTGTGTAAAATCTTAATATAACAGTAGACATCCTTCTCTTCAATGCTGCAGTATTCCGACCCTCCTCTTACCCTGTATTTTTGTTGCCCTCCTGGCTCAGGGATTCCTCTTCCTCTTTTCCATCTGGATGCATATGTTCTCCTTATCCCAGAGGGTATTCTGTTCTTCCTGGGGATTTTCAGTTCTGAGTATGTATATCTGTATGTCACCTTTATGCCCTATGCTTTGCATAGTGAACATACATGTGACATATGGCACCTATAAGAACTAAAGACTGGTATACTGGCCAGATATTGGTCTGTCCTTGGCAGGGGATCCGGTAAGTAACAAATACTGCAACAGTGATATGAAAAGAGATCTTGCCAGTACCCTCCCTCAGGAAACACCTCCTTTCTGCAGGAGGACCATATCAGTCAATCTCAGAACAAATTTATGGATACCCATCTGGTCAATTAGTTTTGTTTAAAGGAAGATAGTGAGACACACTGCTTAACAAGCACTTATTCCAGAGGTTTCAGAGGCATTTGGTTATAAAACTCCCTCCACCATGATTTATTTATTTGTTGGTGAATACTTAGGTCTCTGGTTCTAGTTTTGGTAGAGATATTGGACCCATGCAGAAACAGAAGGTCCAGGACAGTTGGGGCTCTAATGCCTCAATAGGCAAGACAGAGATCCCCCTCAAAAGTCTACAAGATACTGAATAAAAGGATAGAGTTTCTGGCATTTCTTATTATCTCAGCAATTTTAAGCCTGTGATCTTTTTGGTTAGGAACATTTGGGGCCTTTCTAATTGTTTGATATGTATGGAGAAATACATCCCAAAGGGGGGCACTGTACTCATTAAATGGCTTGATCAGCACTGAGTATAAACAACTGTTTGTATCTTTAAACTGTGATGATAATCCTTTGGCATTTAGCTTGGCTAAGTAAAAGGATTTCCTCTCAACTGTCGTCATGTGATGATTCCCTCAGCTTCAGCAGTACTATCCTCTGTGGATTTATTTCTGTTGCTAGCCTTTTGGGATTCCATAACTCAGAAAAGGAGATCCATAATACATTCCAACATCAAGCCTTTGAGGCTGCATCATATATACAGTGCCTTAGCCAGGTGTGGTATGTTTAAAGAAGTCTATAAGCCTTTGCAGACAGCCAGAAAGGCCTGTTATTGTAAAGGGTAACAAATTGTCTGGTCAACTTCAAGATGTTTTTGCCTATTTGTCATTGTGCTTTTGTTGTTGAAATCTTAGCCTTTATTACTAAAGTACATATTTTGTATTTTAGCCTTTTATGAGGGTTTCGCTATAGGGGATCAAGCCCCAAGTGCTTGAAAAAACACTATCTCAAAGCCAGGGACTCAAGTGCCTTGTAGCTTGGCAAGGCTGCTGCTCATGCTCAAATATGAGTTTGAGGAAGCAGCTGTGTGTGTGTGTGTGGGGGGGGGGGGAGGGTTAGGGAGCAGAATGGGAGTTTAAGGGTTAGAGAGTGATCAGTGAATTCAGGTTTAGGGAGAGGGTTGGAGTTTTAGATTAGGGAGTAATCAGTGACATTAGAGTTATGGACAGAGGGGAATGTTTATTGTGAGAGAGACAGGATTTGGTTTGGGAACTGGGTAGGTATTTTAGATTTAGGGTTTAGGTTCTGGTAGGGCTGTGTGATGTATAGTATCAGGTTTTGGGATAGCTATGTAAAGATAGGAGATCAGGCTAGTGGGAGTTAGAGTACTTGTTTTTCTGAACAAGTATAATGAGCTGAACTAGCACATGAGTATCTGTAGTAGACCCTTTTATGAACTATTTCAGGGCAAAGCTTTGGCATAGTTGGATATGGTATGACATTCTTGAGGAACATTCTATTTGAAATTATCTCATAGGAATCTACTTCTGCGATGGATCTTAATTTTATATTGGAGCCAATGCTGCTTCCACTATTTGGCCTACTGATTTCAAGCCAAGATGAAATATTTTTCTTCCTTCTGTTTGTAAAATTTTGATGTGAAGAACTTTATTGGATTTTTCCACCGTACTTTTAAGATGGTTTCTCATACACTTCCCAGGCAGAGCAAATAGTGGGAAGATGTTCTCAGTCCACTAAGTGTGAGGAGATAATGAAGGCATTATGTTGCTTGTATTGCTTTAATGTGTGCAGTGCAGTTTGCCTTTGCTTAGGGAAAGGCTGATGCACTTCCAGTGTCTGTTTGTGCATTCCATTATATTTCCTTTTTACTAGTAAAATAGTGTAAACATCATTCTGGTCCAGCTAGACTCATTCTTCTGATTTAAGCCATCTTCCTGGTCCTGTCATACCTCATTCAAAAAGAGGCACAACAACCTCTCTGGCTTGCTTTAAGAGAATTTCTGTCTATAACATCTTTTAAACAGACATGGTGAAGCCACATGTTCATCAAGTGGTCTGTCTTGGATATTCAATCTAGATCCAAGGCTGACATTTCCAAAACACTAATAACTCATTAGAGCATAGTGATGTCTCCAGGCATTACTGCATTTACATCCTACCAATACCTCTAGGTGCAAATTATTGTTTTTTCATATTTACAAAACCATTTTATATACAAGGTATTAGAAGATTCCATCTTAAAGCTTGCCCAATGGCAAACACGGCTGCATTAATCTGTCAAACGCAGATAGATATATTGAATGTTATTTGTACTGTGATCATTCTCATATACATTTTTTAAATATCTCAGCAATCAAGTGACATAAACAAAACTGCTTAGCCTCATATGAAAGCTGCTGGCATTATGTCAGTTCCTTGAATGGTTACTGAGGTATTGTAGGCTTATACAACATTACATAATTCATATTTACTTTGGTTGTTCTAACTAATAAATACTATTTAAGATCTATAATTGAATGAATGCAGCCATTGTAAAGATTACTTTGTACTGAACAGGCTGCCATTTATAGTTTTCTAGAAATAATTATGATTCTAGAGATATGAATATTTGTTTTAACTGTGAGGCAATAACTTCATTTTTTAAAGGCTTATGCCACTGTGAGGCAATAACTTTTTTTTAAAGGCTTATGCCATGCCCACTGGGAGTTGAGTACAAACTTAAAATGGCTCCATTGGAGGGAGTGAGATAAATGGTTTATCACCTGGATACACTACTCATTTGTTGTGCATGTGCTTTGCAATAATTTCAGGACATAATGACAGTAATTGTACAAAAAGGATATGTTGTGACATAGATTCCCTTCCTCTGGTATGGTGGTGCATTTGCTGTCTTGCTTTCTCATCACATATTTTTAGACGTTTGAGGAAAAAAAATGCAGGAGAGAGGGGTGGAGCTGCCTAGAACTGCCTATTCATGATGGCAAACTTTAAAGAAAGTGATGTGCAATAGTGCCAGCCAGGTGTTAGCTTGTTCAGGGCCTGCTAGCTGAGATGTCCTCAAGAATTAGGAGCTATAGTAGGGATATATTTAACAACCTGCTTATAGCCTTAGGCAGAAACCTTAATGCCACTAGAAGACTTATCTGGGCACATAAATGTGTATATCACAAGGTCAGTGAAAATGGCAATCTTGTAAAGAGAAAGAGTATAAAGCTACAAACTAAACTTCTTCCAGATTTTTATTGGTTGCCAATATTTAGATCTGGTTCCAAAGCAATCCTGTCATCCAGTAGTCCACATGTATATCAGTACAAGTTGATCCCTCAGGAGCTTCCCAGTGCCCATCGTCATAGTATATAACCATTGGAGGAGACCAAACCTAGTAGGATATTAGAGATGTGATTGTCATTTGGATAAAACCAAGCAGACTGCATTGATAGCCTTTCCACTTCCATTTATCATTACCATGAGAGATGAAACATGTTGCTAAATTTTATTGTACATCACTATGGCATGTTTGTTTAGAGATTTCTTTTTATTTTTGCCTATAGTTCTTACCTCATAAGCCTTTGTGGCATTTCTTAAGTATGGGTTATTTTCTAATAGATTGTTTGGTTTATTATATCCCCCCCCCGTCAATGTTGTGATGACCCACTACTGGACCAGTAATCAAGGAGCCTCAATCCTCACCAGTGGGGGATGTACACTGGGAGGATGACAAGTACACACACAATATTTCCAGATGTAGCTCTCTGCATCAAGTGCAGTTTCCCTTAAGAGCACACACAGATCACAGTCAGTCTGGGGCTGGTTTCTCCCTCTTTTTTCCAGATCCCCAATAAGATTTCCCACTGGCACAGCTATAGAGTTGAGATCTCAGCTGAGTGGTGAAGTGAAGACCTCCAGCACCCACTCTGTCCAACCAGTGCTTCATGTCCCTGCCCAAGTAGATGACAAACACACTCATTGAGGTTTGATTTATACAGACAGACCCACACACCTGGGAAAGGCTGGCACAAGTTTACTAGCTATTCCCCCCCCTTGCCCAGACTATAAGGTAGTTATCACTGCCACCTGCCAACTCCTTATCAGCTACTTTAAGGCCCGTAATAAAGGGTGTCCAATCTTACTGTGTAATGTTACTATTAATACAAATGGTAGTTTGACCTAGAGCAAGGTTATTAGGAGTAGCCTGCATAGTGCACCAAATAAATATGCAAGTACTCTCAGAACTTAAATATCTCTACCCAAGTCAGCCACAATGAAAGGTTTAAATGTATTTAATAATAAATAAAAGAAAAAGACTATACTAAATATATATTCACAGTGACATCAGAGTTCAAAATTACAGGAAATATTTAAAACAACATTGCAGGGCAGTCTCAAATAAAGAAAAATATCTAAACTAAGCTTCACTATATTCCTAACTGTATCTAAGTATCCAAGAAAGAATACAGAATGATGTATCTCTCTCCCAGAGAGTTCTCAAATATTACTGCTGGGATAGCTTGCAGAATTACATAATTTCTTGTCATCTGACTCTATCCCAGGTGAAACCTGCACTGCTGGAAGCTAGCAGTATTTAGCATCTACCTTTGAAAATACATATACCTCAGATCTTTGGCAGATGCTGGAAGTAAAAAAAAAAACAATTGCATTCTTTCACATTTCAAAACTAGTGATCATTTCACTTTAAAAACAATACAGAAAGCTTCTCAGCACAGACTCTGTCTGTAGCTCATTGAAAATGAAAAGATACCATCTTTTTATGGCATAGCCATAAAGTAATTTAAATTCAGTTATTTTTCTGAAGTTAACCTCCTGTATTCCAGTTTCCACTATTAAAATGTATACATTTAAACAGTTACAATAGTGCATGAACATTTCTGTTCTATTCCAGTAGTGCACACTGTGGTTACATTTCAAACAGCACTTTGCAAAAACCTTTTCAATACACACTTCTGTACCAGCAGTTTGATATACACGACATACAGTTCGAATACATTTGTAATACAAGCATCTTGTATAAATCATGTTGATATTCACAAATGACACATAATTATTTACACAATTCCAGATACCTGTGCTGGCAGTATCTCCTTTCTTCACAAATTTATTGTAAGTTCTTGACCTTGTTACAAAGGGGGTGAAATGTCCAATTTATAAGTGCTTTACCTGAAGCTTTTGTCTATCTTTGGTTTCCATGTCCATTGTATCATAAGTCAACATAATGTTTTAATTACAGAAAATCTTCCTGAACTGTTCAATGCAACACAACAGAGCTGCACGATTTTTCCGCTTTGATCACTGACTTTCAGTTATAATAATCTCATTTTTCCCCGTCTCTCCAGGTCAAACCTAATGTTTAACTTTTGTCTTTCCTTCTCACCAGGTCAAAATGGCAAGGAGTTAATATAGTTCCATTTGCTTTTATGCATGTGTACTGTAATGGAGATAACTGTTGGGACTAGAACTTGAATTTGCTGAAAGTGTGAATATTTTCAAGTGCCAAACGTCTGGAAAAAGAACAATAATTATTAATTAAGCAAATTAAAATAAATGTTAAAGTAAATAGAAATCTGTAAGCAGGAAAAATAGTTAAGAAGCCATTAATAAGAAATGATGAGTGTGATGCATTGCAGTTGTTGTAGATATTCCTAGGGATGTTTTGGAAATTATGAGACAGGAGGTTCCTCTTCTGATGGCAGAACTGTCTGAGATATGAACGGACTACCCCACCCCTGATAATGGCAGCCACTGTTAAGAATGAGGAATATGTTCAGTTAAGGTTTTTGTAGGTTGAATGTGGAGGATGTAAAAGTGCATCATCTATGTTGTGCCTCTCTAGTTCATGCACTCTACTAATGAAAGCTGGTTCCTATAAAGAGAGCTAAACCATGGAAACTGAAGAGGATGCTGGAGAGACCCTCAGACATATGTGAAATGTAATCAAATGAGGATGCTGGAGAGACCCACAGACACAGGAGGTGAAATGCAATCAATTGGAGAAGCAAACTATTTCTTGTTGGATATTTCACTTTTAGGTAGGTGCCTGCCTAGTGGGAAAGGTAATGGGTTTGGTGTATAACCAGATTTGAAATAAATAAAATAAAAAGATAGTTGAAAATTAGAGTTTGGAAGTGGGTTCTGCAATGGAAAGGAGGATAACCAGTAAGGTAAAGTTGGTGGAAGTTCTATGCTTTGGCAAGCGCTGTTTAAGGTTTGCCTCTCATATCAGTATGGAGAGCATGATCGGACTGTTCATTATTGGTACCAGATGGATTGCCATAATAGCGACAGTAGAATGTTATGGGGCTGATCACAAGAAATGGTAACTGAAAGAGCAGTGTCTACACAAATCCAGGTGTTTCACTTTGGGAAAATCAGCCTCAGGATTAGACTGAGGAACTCAGAAAAAGAAAACCTTGAGGTATTTTAAGCATTAAGCTTGAAGAGCAGAGGGAGAGGGCAATGGCCAGAACAAACAGGATTTTGGTTGCATCATAACTTAGGGATAAATAAAAGGGTGGAGGAGGTGATAGTGCCATCTGGAGATTGTATGCAGAAGAGTTAAAACAAACAACAAGAGGTACAATAAGAAAACATTAGAGCTGGAAGTGTATATGTTAGACAAAAGAAGGGAAAGTGGGAGCAATGATACAAATGGACAGAATGATAAAAAGCTATATTGGAAGAATGAAGTAAAAACAAAAAAAGAAGGGGCATAATTGTTATCTCAAAAAGTTTAGGAGTAAATCCAATATGAGGAAGTTCTGCTTCACATAAAGGGTGGCACACAGACGGAATGAGAGATGCCAGGTACTGTGAAGCATGAGAGAGAGAGGATAAAAGAATTCTTGGGATAAAAGTGGAAAAGGGAGGAAACAGGCACATCAGTGATGCTAGCTACATCAAATGGAGAGAAAATGGATGTTAGTCGTCTTCAAATGCCATATTTATATGTTCAGTAGGGACAAGGAGCTAGTTCTTAGGGTCATGATATAAGATGCATGTTCTTGTGTAGCTAGGGACAAATGCCCTAACTGGGGAAAAAGATAGTAGTAATGCAGAAATTTACAAATCTGAGAGCAAGGTCACAGAAAAATAACATACATAGTAATATCCCATAAGTTGCCCATTACTTGCATTCCTAAAAAATAAAATGACACACCTTGTGCTGAACTGTGTAGTTGAATAGGGGTTCACCAGAAACTAATTTTGCTTGAATTAAAAAAACAGGAATATGCTGGCATCATAATATACATCTACTTGGAGGAGAACCTACATCCTATATCTCCCGTTTAAATGATGTAGCAAAAAATATTTAAAATAGACAAAACACATAATCAGGAAAATAATTCTCATCTTCCCCCTAAAAATGGCAATTGCTGATGTACATTAAAAAAGCAAGATGTAAGGAGATCAGTGGTAAATTGGAAGAATGTTATCAACATGGAAGAGGCAAATTGGGATATTACAAAAGACGTCAAAAGTAGTGAGTACCAGTGTTCAAAATGAAAGCAAAAAAGCTAACTGATCAAGTGAACGAACAATATCTTGATACTGGGCCAGTAACAAAGGTACAAAGAGATGCTTATGAAATAGACATGCTGGAGTATACAGTTTATAGGAAGGATAAAAATAAAACTAGTTTAATGCCCCCACTGGATGAAACAGCATCTATCAGTAAACAAAGCAAAGTAGAAATGCTGTGAAGTATAGTATAAACTAAAAATTAACATCAGCTGCAGAAGGCTTATATGCACAACTTGTCCTCATGATGATTAAGAAGAAATTATGAAAGCAAGGAACTGTTTATAGGGCAGTTTTTTTCTGTGTAACATCTCTCCTTGCCTGCTGACCATCAAGTCCTGGACTCTGCAAAAGTCACTACTTGCCTTTTGTAGTATCTAACTTTAGAAGCTGTCATGAAGTAGTATGTGCTCCATCTTCTACTTGCATGCTGCCAGTGCAAGGACCTGCATCTCCAAAGACCCAGGATCTCCCTCTCCCCCCTTTTAAAACACCTTTATCAAATTATTGCTTAAGACATAGGCACACATACATTAACAGAAAAAAAAAATAAACTATATTAACATTTTTATGTACATGTATTATACAATACACATGTTCTTTCTTATTTTCCCAACAATGTTACATAAACCATTTAATTCCTGCCTTCCTTTAAACCTCACTCCTCCTCCTTATGGACAATATTCTTCAGGCATTGCTTCCACAAATTCCATTTATTTCTATGTAATTTGCTTCTTCCCTTTTCTAAAAAAATCCCACACCACCTCTAGTTCTTTTATCTTCTTTACAATATTCAGTATTTCGATTACAATTGGTTTGCAGCCAGTAGTATTAAACTTAGTAAGGCCTTACGTTGTATAGGCAATTCAAATCCTGTTTCCAGGTCAAAAATAATTATTCCTTAGTTACAACCATTTTCTCCCCAACATTTATGACAAGAACTCTGTAGGGACTTTTTAAAATCGGTCAACTCACTACATTCCCAAAAAACATACTCCCTGTTTTCTGTCACATCTTCAGCATTTACTATCAACCTGAGGACAATTCTGTGAAGTCTGCTTGGGCTATAAAAATACATATGCCATCACTTCCAAGCAAAAATCTTAAACTTTTTGGGCTTTGCTGCATATCTGAGAGGCATACAGATATCCACCTATTTTTTCCTTGTAAATTGCTTTTCCAGTCTCTCGTCCTAATCTTTTCTAAGATCCTCCGATTGATTCTTACAAGTATGCAATATTTTAGATGCCCTACTAATTATCTCTTTAACAGCAGCTTCTTTTCTAGACTTCATTAAAAACACCACCATAGCTGTTCTTTCACTTAGCACTCCACTAGCCCTTTCTGTTTGCCATACTCTGACATCAGTCTGTTAGGGTAAGCAGTATCTAACCTGCTTGGTCTCATCTTAATGTATTAATTTTCCCAATATAATCATTTGCTCCCAATATCTTGGTTCATTTCTTAGTTTTCTTCAGTAAATTCCAGCCCCCTCTGTCTGTTTTTCCTACCTCTATTTGCACTCATCCCTACTGACAAAATTTCCTTTCTCCTTTTCTGTGTTGGCTTAGCTCTTAGAATACTTTGTAGCTTTATGAATATAATATTATCTGTGGTTGTTACTCTCCTTAAAGATCTAAATCCAAAATCTTACTTTCTCCTTATTAATCTCTGTCCCATTGTCATCCCTTTTCATTTTTAAGCTTCTGAGTGTGCTGTATATATATATATATATATATATATATATATATATATATATATATATATATATATATATATATATAAGCCTTAAATGCACAGCTCTAAGGGTATGCATTCAAATTAGGTAATCCTAAACCACCCTGTTCTATGCGGAGGGGGATCAATTTATCCTGCTTACCTTTTCCCTCCCCTACTCAATGAATTAATGAATTCCTTCAATTGTTTGTTATTGCTCACGATTTCTCCCTAATTGATAAAATATGCCTAACCTGTGTATAAAACTAAAGGTACTGAAAGCATTTCCACTGCTTGTAACCTGCAATCCTTAGCCATTATCAAGAGCTTCCAGTTTCTCAGTTTTTGAATTATGTTTTTAGTCTCTTCCCACATATCCTTAGCTGCTATAACATAATCCTTTTTAATCCTTATGCCTAATACATCATCTTATCATGTCCTTATAAATATGGGTAATGTGAACCAATTCATACGTGGGTATATAGGTTTACCACTATAATCTATGTTTTATCTTCATTAATTATCCTGGTTAACCAGGCAGGCCCACTGGACATACAGTCCCTTTTCAGAGGTGACTTAGGATCAATGCCTGGTTAAGTGACTTGTTCAATGTCACAAAGTAAGCAAACAGGGGCTGAGAGAATCAGTGTACCACTGGAACTACAGCTTGCAACCTTAACCTCTACATGCTAGCTGCATTTTATGTCCTGAAAAGATTTCATACTGTCTCAAAATATTCGGCAACACTGAAATGTTCTTTTCTGGATTTATCATCTGCAAATAAAGCTTAATTTTCTTGATTACTATACCAGTTATAGCCCTGAATTTGTTGCCACTAAATATAAAGCAAACAACAACAAAGGGAACAGGCCACCAGTGCCTGAATCCTCTAATCAAACAGCTTGTCAAAGAAGAACCCTTCCACCGTAATTCTTGCATCTGACCTTATATCATCCTAATTAACATGATCATTCTATCTGAGAATGCAAATGCTTCTAGTGCCCTACACCCTACTCATAAAATCACAGCTGACTCTTGAAGGCTTTCTCTGCATCAAGACCCACCAACAATAACTGTGTTTTCTTGGATGCTACTTCCCTTTGGATCATCATCATTGTCAAATGTTTACCACACACACACACAACCACACTGATCCATATCTTTCAGTATTGGCAACACCTTTATCATTTTGTTAGCTATTATACACATAAATACTTTATAATCCTGGTTTAATATTGAAATGGGTCTTTACCTTCTTTGGGTAATACAGCCACAGTCTTTTCCCACTTTAAAAATACTGTTACACAAAACCTTCCACATCTTTACCATTTTCTTCTCTCCTAACTTCCAGACTTCAACTGGAATGCTTTATGTTCCTTGAGACTTTCCTGGTGACTGGTTACACATTACCGTTTTTAATCTCATCCCTTCCCTATCTTAGCTATAAATTATTGAACCTCATCTTCCTCTAACTTTGATATATTTTTCCATAAATATTTCCACTTGTCCCTTTTCATGGTTTCCACATTCCTCTACTTTATAGAAATGCTCTTAAAATGTCTGAAATCTCTCTAATAGATATCTGGTTAGTTTTCTTGAAATAAGCTCCTTCTGTTTGGTGTATACCCTTTCTAGTTTGTGCTACTTATGTTGTTGTGCTAAAACGTTTTGTGCTTAGGGGGTGTGCTTAACAGTAACCTTTTTAAACTCATGCATATTATCCAAATACTCCCTTATTTTCCTTTTTGTACTCTGCAACTGTTCATCTTCTTGTTTTTGTTAAATTCTCCTTATTCTGTAATGCTTCACTTTAACCTTTGTTGAACCCTCTAAATAATTCCTGTTACTTCTTTTCCTTAACATTCAATTCTACCCTGTTTTTAAACTTCATTTTTATTTTAGCCCAGTCTCTAGTTATCCCTTATGAAGAAGTTTTGTCATCCCTAATAACTCCTGATATTTTCCACTAGCCATTCCTTAAATGCATCTCTTAAGCTGGAAAGCACTGGACTCTCATGTTTACTTCATTACCCTGCATCTTTATCTTAGTTTTGTAAATGCATGATCCAAAATAATTTAAAGCTTTGACACACGCCTAATAATTAAACACATGCTTTTGAGAAATATAAGTTTTATCCAGTCTAGCCCAGTTCTTGTACCTTGGGGAATATTAGGTGCAGTCTGTTTGGTTTCACATCTTCCATATCATATTTCTTCATCCACCTACATTTTTATATAGTTTCCTTTCTTGGCAGCCTGATACAGCCTCACTATTCCAAAGCAAGTTCCAGTCCCCACTTAATTTCTTCAAAAAAAAAAAAATTCTGAATGCATGCCAATATAATCCTCATCCTTTGCCAATAGCCCCTTATAAGCGGAAATCTGCCATTGTTGTCCCTCCCCTGTCACTGTTGGAGTATCTTTAGCAGTCTGTATTATTACTCCCATTTACTTTTGGTCCTGATGCTGCTGAATATCCATCCCGAAATCCTTTCTTTATCAAATGCACATGCTCATTTCTTTTCAAATGTGTTTCCTGCAAAATTGATATTTGTACCCTACATTTAGTATAATTTAATATTCTATTTTTGTCTATACCTGTAAGGCCATTTACACACCATGATAATGGAAGAGAAGCCATTATGATAGGAAAGTTATTACTCCCACCTATTATAAATGGCAGTTCTTTTGAATATGTATTTCCAACTGTTAGCTTACATGCACATAATGATGTTTGGCAGGCTGATATTTTCAACACTTCCTGCTGCTTCTCATCTTCATTTGAATCTAGGTCACATTTTCAAAACTTTTTGCTTCAATGAAAACTCTCAAGCAAAATGGTAGATAAATTTTCAGACACTCCATCCCTGCATCCCTTTTAACTTAGACCAAACACTATGTACATTTCAGTAAGTGAAGTTTGCCCTTCTAGGTAGGAGTAGTTGCCTCAAATTGAAGACTACAGCCACAGGAACTACCTAATCTAAAATTAAAGTGCATGTTACAACTTGTAATCCCACATACATTGATTGCTGTTTTTTTTTTTTTTGCTATCGCTTGTCCCTCCCAGATGTGAAAAATAACTTGCATGGTTTCAGTTAGTATTAACTTTTCCCCTAAGGATCATTAACATATACAGCAGTCACTGTTAGGACCCCCCCCCCACCTCGCATTTAAAATACTTCAGCAGCATACTATGCAAAACATAAAGTTTACATAATGATTTTTATTATAGAAAATAATATTAAGAACAAAAATGTTTTGACTTAGTTATTTATGCCTTCCCTTTGGTGTCCTTCTAAACATTAATGGCATAAAGTGGGATATATGGTTTGCAGTTCACCCACAAGTTTAACGAAGTGAACAACATTCCATTCCTCCTCAATCACATTTTCTTGCAAAGCTATATTTCACATGTCCACACCTATATCCATTTGGCTTGATGCTTTATATTCTTGCATGTATTCACTAATTTCAGTATTTAGTCTTTTTCATGTTCTTCTCTATTTCTCAAAACCACTCTCTGGTTTTTAAGTCCAAGGTACTCATGATTCTTCTACTTAGCTCCTGTGCTTTTCTTTCTGTCAAGCATTTTCCTTTGCAACATTGAAAATGTTACACTAGCAAAGTCTCTTTATGGACTTTGATACAGTCAGAAGAATGAAAAGCAGAATCTCCTCCTTGCTGGGTGCAATCTTTGTTGAATAAACTTTTTTTTATTTCCTCCCTAGTCTGTTCTGCATCAAAAAATTACTTTGATCCTCCTCCAGGAAAAATATTTTGAACATTAATAGATACAGCACCTCGCATCTCACACCTGCCTTTCAATATTCCCTAATTGTTGGGATAAACTTCACACTCTGTCATCTCCAGTTTTTACTACTTTTCCTTTCAAAGTTTTGTCAGGATCAACTCACTCTCCAGGTATGCTTGCATCTTTACTAATATATATCTTGGCTACTTTCTCAAAGCCAGGTTTGAACATGCATATGCTATACCCTTTCAATTAACAAATCCTGCTGTGGATCAGTTCAGATTCTTCCTTGTACTTTCATAAAAATTAACAGTCTGTTCCAAAGTTCAAACTGTAAACTCTACAAAGTGTGTTATCCTTACTGCCACTCCAGGCCCTTATGGTTACTCTACACCTAAAATATGCCTACCTTCCCATCCCCACAGCCAAATAGCCCAGACAATTGCTCAGGTTTGCAGCAGGTGAAGCATTTCCAATTCACATACTTACATGCTTTTAGTAAGTATTAACTTTAAGCCCTAAGCAAAGCAGAACAATCTCAGGCTTTCCCTTGTGTCCTCTGTTTTCCAACTGTATTTTACAACAGCTCCTCTGAAGACTCGTACTGCACAAGCCTTTGAATTTCAGTGTCTGATGTTGGAGTTTTATCACTTCATCTGAATAGCTAGTTAAAGCATTTTCTATTTTTCCAGCCTTTTGCTATTTGATATGCTATGTTCCTTTAGTGTTTCATATTAATTAAATCAGAGTACATCTGATTTATTTCTCCCCTAGATTACTGGAAGCCATCTTCAGTAGCAAAGCTGAAACACCAACTTCCTTTTGCTGAACAGCCGCAAGGTTCTTCCCAGCCAGTTTTCTCTTCTGCTTTTCTCAGATTGCCTCTTAGGTTATCCAAATATCTTCTTTGCTGTAATCAAGGAAGTGTAATTACTAGTCAGTGACTGAATTTCACCCACAGTGACAGTTTGTGGCTCTTTTTTTCTCAGTTTCTGTTTTCATACTGGGAAATCAACCTGTTGATCACTAAGTAGCCTTCTTGGAAGTCGAAATCTAACTAATTCAGGATATGCCATAGCCCTCAGATTAGGGCTGTATGAAAATCATCCTTAGTTTCACAGGTCAGGGAACTACACAGCAAATTCCCTTTCTTGTCAGCAGTCTATATCATGTTGGCTGGAACCTATGGAGACATTTTTATCCCTAACGTGACCACCATGAGGCTGACAAACACTACATCATTGTGGGGTAGCCTGTTTCCTTCCCCCATATGATAACTGCCTTCAACAGCTTCAGATGCCAAGCATACTTCCCCGTTGTGGGGTCAACCTGAAAATCTCCGCTTGCCTGGGAGTATAGGTGAACTGGCCACAGAGCTATCCAGTCCTATACTGTGTGCCTATATCTTCACTCCCCAACCTTTATTTAAACTTGGGGCATCTGATTTTATCTCTCAGTGCCACAGAGCTGAGTCTGTTGATGGGGACATTAATGTGCCAGGTGTTCTTAAGACTGCTCAGAGTCAAGTCTGATTTTTGGTTTGCTTTGTACAATAACATTGTATATTCATCACAGTAGTCACTGCTGCAGGCCTAAGATTTGGGATGCCTGCCTACAGGTAGCCTGACTTCCAGAGCTGTACCTTTCACCCAGGCAGCAACCAACACACTCCCACCACTATATGCAATGAAGGTAGTGGTATAAGATGTGCATTAGCCAACACTATCTTCAAATCATTCTTGCCATGCAGTATCACAAACCACACATACTATAGCATTGTCAGTCTGTTAGTTGGCCTGCTTCCAGAAGCCAGATAAGTAATCCATAGGGGATTTCTATTTTCCTGAAAGAAGTAACTGAATTAGCTAATGTCTCATTCTGATTCTGAATCTGGTACCAGTCATTCTGATTCTGAATCTGGTACCAAAACCTTCATGAAAGTTAATTGCATAGCTTGTGGGAAGCAGATTTACAAGGATTTTGATCATCATTAACCCCCCTGCACTTTTTTCTACATGGAGTTGGAGTGCCGTGTTAACTGTCACCATCTCTCCTGATTCGGTGCCACTCTCCTGGCTGACCATCAGAAATCTCTCACACAATCCATCCATCTCTTTGCTGGATGCCCTTGTTTCCTCTTACCTTCTGCCTGTCTGTCCCATATCTCCTTCACCAGATTGTCTTTTGTTTTCTGCACACATGCCTACATCACTGTAATCGGTTCTCTCTGATTTTTTCTGCAATTGAAGCTACTTTGGCTTCTACTCTTATGTCCTCATTTCTTTGTCCGTTTCACAGTGTGCATCCTATTCTCAGGCACTTCATTTCCATCACCTCTAGCTTTCTCATCTGCTCTGTCTTTACTGCCCAGGTTTCTGTACCATACAGTAGTACTGGTCGCACCACTGTTTTGTACACCTTACTTTTCAGCTTCTTTGGCATTCTTCTGTCTTACACTACACCTGACACTCTATGCCAGTTGACTGCAGCCCCTCTGTTGCTAGCTTTGACCTCTTTATCTGGACTTCCCTTCTCATCAACCACCCCTCTCAGATACTTGAAACTATTAACCTGTTCCACTATCTTCCCTTCTACTTCAGTTCTCAGCTTCTTCTGATTTCCCTAGTTTGCTACCATTACCACTGTCTCATCTGTACTTAGTTTCATCCTATGTGTTTCAGTTTTGCATTCCAGTCCCCTATCCTTTGCTGAAGTTCTTGCTCAGAGTCTGCCTGTAATTCCACATCATCTGCATACAGCAACTTTGTTGATCTGTCTCTTCTGACCTGTTTGCTAATGTAGTCCATCACCAGTATGAACAGCAGTGGGCTCAGAACTGAACCCTGGTGCACACCCACTCCCACTGGGTACCCCTCTTTGAGACCGAACACTGTTTGTACTCAAGTCATTGGGTCCTTGCACATAGCCAGCACTAATTCTAGCAATGTTTCTGAGACTTTGAACCACTACAGTACTGCCCAAATCAGTCTTCTTGGAACCTTGTCATATGTCTTCTCCAAGTCTAGGAATGCTCCGTTGGACTCTTCCCTCATCTCTAGCTTCTTCTCAACTCTCTGTCTCACTGCAAACATCCAATCAGTTGTGCTGCATTCTGATCTGAATCCGAACTGCTCATCTCCCATCTTACTTTCTACTACTCTACATATCCATTTATCATTCACCCTTTCCAGAACTTCATGCAATGTGAAAAGAGTTTGATACATCTGTGCTGCCCACAGTTGTGAATCTCCCCCTTGTTCTTGTACACTGGCATTAGTATGCTTATTCTCCAGTCATCTGGGATACACTTTTCCCTCCACACTGTTATGAGTACCCTCAGGAGCCATTTTCCCCTATTTCATGGGGCATCTTTATCATTTCTGCTGTAACGTCATCTGATCCTGCTGCTTTCCCTGTTGTCATTTTCCTAAGTGCTATTCTTACTTTTTCTAGGATTTTTTCTAGGATGAGTTCCTCTTCTTCTCTCATCGTAGGTTGTATCTAGGCAGTACAGCTTATGTAGGGTTTTCTTCATTCAAAAGCTGCTGGAAGTACTCCCTTCATCTGCCTTTAATGTCTTGTGGACTGGTGAGCAGGTTGTTGCTGGCATCTTTATGAAGGGTATCTATCTTCTTTATCTTTCTGACTTTGTCTTGCAACCTGATATAGTTTCTTTGTGCCACCCACTGAGTCACTTTCCAAAAGCTGGTATAGTGCTTCTGATGCCCTGTTCTTTGCTATTGCAACTCTTTTCTTAGCTTCTTTGTTAACCAACCAGTATTCCTTCATAGCCTGGTGCATTTTTTCTATCTCCCACTTTTTCCTGTGCTCCCTTTGGATGACATCCTGGATTTCTGCATTTCACCACCAGGTTTCCTTATGTACCTTATTTCCATACCTAGCTCAGCCACATATCTGGCCTGTAGACCTCACAGATGCTGTTTTGAGGTGCTGCCATTCTTCAACTCCACATATTTCCTCCTCTTCTTGGAGTGCTATAACTGAGTAATTCCTTGAACTGTTGTACTTTGTCTCCAGACAAATTCCAGGTCTTTGGCCTGGTCTCTGTTGGCCTTAGAGCCTTCTCTAACCATTGCTTGCAGCTGATTGTAGCAACCAGTGGTCTATACTGTGGACCAATTGTTTCACTGGGCATGACTTTGCAGTCACTGATTCTACCCCTGTGCCCTTTCTTAACTCTACCCGAGTTGCATGTTGGCCACTTTTGCATGTGATCTTGTGACTGTCTCTCTTTCTGAACCATGTGCTGGCTACTATCAAGCCATTTGCCAGGCAGAAGTGTAGAATGACCTGTTCTTCTTTATTCTAGTTACAACACTCATATGGCCCCAGGCAGTCCTCATATCCTGTTCTGTCTGTCATCATATGTGCATTCAAGTCACCCATTATCAACACCAATTCCTGTTATCCTGCTTTGTCTAGTAGGCCCTGCAATTGCTGTATGAATGCACTATTTTCCTCACTATCACAACCCTGCTATGGGGCATAGGCTGAAAGTATGAATACTGCCCTATCATTACACTGGAGTTTGATTGCCAAGTCTTATATCACTAATTCTAATAATACCCCTCACTGCCTTCTGAAGCCTCTCTCACCACAATTCCCACACCATTTCTAGCTTGTCCTCCTCCTGAGAAGTAGACTATGGATCCCAAGCCAAGTGTATTTGCTGCAGTGCCCTTCCATCTTGTCTCTTGGATACATAGGATATCCAGCCTCCTCTGTACCATCATGTCATCCACTTCCAAGTTCCATCCTCTCAGTAAACCTATATTGAGTGTAGCAATTCTTAGTTTATGTTTTGCAGGCTGATTGGTTTTACATCCAGCTTTCACTCAATAGAGCTATCCCAGATTGGGCAACTGGACACTGGCCGGTCAGTACCTTATTGACCCAAGGCCGCTCGGCTTTAAGGTGGGAACACACTGGCCAACAGGGGCACATATAATCCTCCCACCATTAGCAAGGGTCCCTGGCATAGGTTGGATTAGGGTGGGTTCTCAACCCACTTATTCCCGGCAAATACCCATGTCCATTTGGCAACATTAGCCATCATGACTGAATCACCTAGAGCCATATTTTACACACTTGAGTAGCTAGCCCTGCCATGGTGTGCTGTCTGTGATCCATGTTCTGCTTTATTAAGGATACTGTGCACCACATTAGATGTCTGATGTGGTTGGTCTGTCACAAACATTTTAGTAATCTGTGCTCGTTTTGCATTAGCACATAGCATGATATCCACACTTCTCTGCACTGTGCCAATTTCACACTGAAGATATCCCATAAAAGAAGACCATTTCACCAGGAGTTTGCAACCAAATAAGTGGTGAATGCCTGGTCCTGAGCTCCTACTAAAAAAAGAAGCATTTCAGCAAGAGACATGGGGAGAAGAATGGATGGCTCAAGTCTTATTGGTCTGGGGATTCTGGACATGGACAGGAGGTTTTCCAGTTACTGCCCTAAGCCAGTTTCATCTGTGGCCTTTGGAATGACTGCTTCACAAGCTGCCATACCTTCAGCATCTTGCATACACACCAAAACCAATAACTGCTGTCTAACTCCTAATACTGAGGATCCATTGGTGTTGGAGGATCAACTGATTATTACCATAAGGGAGGGCAGTATCCACAAAGTATTTGTGAGGTGGTTTCTAGTGACCAGATCAAAGTCTCATTTTGCTGCCATAGACCTGAGGCCACCAGGGCAGGTTTATCCAAAGGCAAGAGGCAAACAAATGCTAGCCATTTTGCTTTGGCATAGGATGGGCTTTGCTATGGTTCCCTCTTCCCATCATGTTTCAAGTGACAAAATTCTAAGCCAGATGGGAAAAGTTAATATCCTTTCTGAAATCCAAACAGCCAGTACTGGAATTACCCAAGGCATCTGGCAGCCCTAAACCTCCCATTGTGAGCTCAGATTCCCACAATTCTGAAGCAGATGTACTGGTTTATGTTGACCAGAGCCTCTCTGCTGTTGCATATGAATCAGACACTTATGACAACTTACCCTCTGCTTTTTCAACAGAGGATTTTGTCTTTAGAAAAAGTTTTCATAGAATGATGGAGGAATTCCAGTGGAAGGCTAAGAAATACTCAAATGCCCAGCTCAAGTATAGAACTTTCATTAACCTACGTGAGCTTAGAGCACTTGCTCTTCCTTCAGTCATGGATGTCCTGGAAGATGTATTAACTAATGCACCTGTGGAGCAAGAGTCTCTCTCCCTGCCCCAAGGAAACCTGAATGCTTCTACAGGGTCAAGGATTTCAACAAATTCTTTTTAACAACCCTCTGGCTGATCCAGCTCTGGTATCCCTGGATTCCAGCAAGATATCTGGGGGGGGTTGGGTTACATGTCTGCTTCATCTTTCGGTGCCTTAAATGGTCAGACCCGCATGCTTGCTTTCCTGCAATCCCTTCTGGAAAAGATGATGGCCAAGGAAGGGGGATGCAGTATGAGTATCTGAAGCAGGAGATGCTTGAACACTATCAGCTTAAGTTGCCAAGCACTTCAGTAAATGTGATTATGATACTATGGCTGCATCATAAGGGGCAGGAGCTACAAGGTTTGTTGTTCATGGACATTCCTAGTTAATGACTCATTTGTTATTCATAGACATTCCTAGTTGATGACACAATCACTTACAGACAGTGTAATGCAAGCTCCTTGATGCACACTTGGATAAGGCTCTCCTCTTTGGACCCCCCACTGAAGGAGTTTTTAAGAGACTGATGGAAAAGCGAAGGACTATGCTGTCTGACAGCTGTTTCATACCCAACCTTCTAAGTTCAGCAGAAACTACCCAACAGAACGGCTATCATACCCTAAACCAGACAAAATCAAACATTGTAGAGGGGAAAAGTGGAATGGCAAGTGAGGCCCCATGGAGCCATTAAGGGTGTGACTCCCAGAAAGATCAACCAAAGACTCACTTAGGTTCCCCCTCCCATTCCATCCACCTACCTTTCTTCCCTTCCTTCAGAAGAGATTGAAGGGTTCTTAACAGACTTTGTTAATAAAAAAACTGTTTAGTCAAATACCAGTGGGTCCTCAACATTTTTCTCCAAAGTCATTCCTCCAGTTCTAATGAACAATTAGACCATATTCCTGAGGTCTTAAAAGAAATGCAAGTCAGTGGCCATAGAGAAGGTTCTATCTGAGGAGGAAGGGCAGGTATTCCAGTCTATCTCTTGTCCCAAAGTTCAAACTGTTAACTCTACAAAGTGTTATTCTTACTGCCATCCCAGACCCATATAGTTACTCTACACCTAAAACATGCTACCTTCACATCCCTACAACCAAATAACCCAGATAGTTGCTCAGGTTTGAAGTAGGGGGAACATTTGCAAATCACATAATTGCCCTTTGCTTCTGTAGTGTACCCAGCGACTTTACTAAATGCTTGTCTCTAATGATTGCTTACTGCAGGGCAAAGGGCATACACATTTACTTTATTATGTAGATAACTGTCAGCCTAGTGGAATCTAGTTAGGGAATAGATGAGGATTTGAAATTCAGCCTGAATTGCTTCAGAAATTTAGGAGCATATCAAACCTAACCTCAAAAGGAACCTAGTTTTCCTAGGGGCACACCATTCATCACAAAGCCTTCCTTCCAGATAACAAAGGCTCTCATTTGATTGTATACTTCCAAAAGATTTTTCAGCCTGATTTCTGGAGCTCTTTCTTTCCACCAAGCATCAACCAGCACCCTTCTGCTACAATGCATTGAAGGTGGTGATATAAGACATGCATTAGCCAACACAATATTTACATCTTTCTTGCAATGAACTGTCACAATCCATACATATTATAGCAAATATTGAAACTATTTCAACAACAGGGCTCCTCAGGCTGTTGGAATACATGGTATCCTGCATCTGAATGGTGCCTTTATCCTGCTTACACAAAGATGTTTCAGTGGTGCTTGTAAAACAGTGCAAGCACACCCATTCCTTGAAGACCTGCATTCCCATTCACCTTTGGATCAGAAAAGAGATGCCATGGTGAATAGCATAGTGCCATCTCAGTTAGGGCCTACCTTTTAGGGAACCCCATCCCATTATGATCCTCTCCCATGGACTAGTTGGATGTAGCTTTTGGGGACACTGTGGTCACTCTACAAGTTAAGGAGGTATGATATGTCAAGATGAAGAAAACATAAAAATAAGAGAGATAACAGTAATCATTCTGGCACTGAAGACTTTCAGTTATATGTTCAAGGAAGGTGTCCTCTGGATTGTGACAATATACCATGAAGTGATACATAAACAAGGGGTAACACACTCATAGTTTATGTGTTACAGCCCAAGGGATAGGCATGACTGGCAGCAGCCTACATCCCATCACAACGCAACATGCTCAATTGGACCCTCAGGGATATTTTGGGATCTGACCAAGATGTGGGGTTTACCAGAAACAGACTTGTTTACCTCATCTCTGAATGGGCAACTGAGACAGGTCTGTTGCATAACAGCAACTCTGGAAGCTTGGAAAAATAGATGCACTTTTCTATGAACTGGACAGGTCTTATTTCTTTATGCTTTCCCTCCTATACTCTTGATTCCCGGGATTCTTCTAAAAATTAAAGAAGAGAGGTCAAAAGTCATTCTAGTAGATCCCTTTTTGGCCAATGGGGTACTGGCTGTCAAACAGCCTAAGAAGGAAAAAAATGGAAAGTGTTGCTTCAGCATGTAGCTCTTCAACTCAAAACAGTTTCGCCTGCACCCCAACCTGTCCACTGTAAGGAAAACAGTTTGGAGGATTTTCATTACTTCCAGGTAGGCTCATAAATTCAGAAGACATCCTTAAGATCATGAGGAAAACTAAGAAGCCAAACACAAGAAAATCTTACTAAGTGGAAAATATTTTCCCAATGATGCCTATCCAGGAACCTAGACTCAACGAAGGCTAAATTGGGTATGGTCTTAGAATACTTGTCATCATCATTATCATCATCCCCCTTTTTCCCATTTTTTCTACATGGGGTCGGGGTATCGTGTTAACTGTTGACAACTCTCTTAGTCTTAGAATACCTATCAGATCATTACAAAATTGGCTTATCTTATGCATCTGTCAGACTGTATGCTTCTGATATTTCAGCTTGCCTACCCATGGCCCTAAGTTTTATTCCAGGTCTTCTGTTAAAGACTTTCTCAACGGGTTCTCCATCTTAGACCTCTAAGAAAAAGATGTTGCTCCACTATGGGACCTAAACTGTGTTTTAGAGAAATTGACTTTAGAACCAGCGTCTTTGGTACCGCTGTAATTTCTATATTGGAAAAAGCTGCTTTATTGGTGGCTATTACCTTTGCTAGAAGAATTTCACAGTTCCAGGCTTTAATATGCAGAGAACCTTTTATAAGACTTTCACCAGAACAGGACAGTCCTGCGTATAAACCCATCTTGTATACCTAGGGTTGTTTCTGAGCAGTTCCTTAACCAAGACACTCGCTTGCCAATTTTCTTTCATAATCCACAGGAGTTAAAACTTTGTATTACCTGTATGTACCCAGGCAGACAATATTTTCTTTGTGCAGAACTAAAGAATTCAGAAAACAATTATCAACTATTTGTCTGTTTAGCAAAAGGTAAAGAAGAGAAGCCAGTAAACGAGCAAACTATTTCTAATTGACTATACAATGCATTTCTTATTCTTATACAACTAATGGCAAATCAGTTCCATGGCACATCAGAGCTCCATTCGAGCCAGCATAGCCTTACTTTATGTGTGTTTGAGGGGGGCACAATGCAGGCTATTCTAGAAAGAGTAACTTGGACTTATTTTCACACCTTGTCTAGGGGTTGACTCAAGGAAAAAAGTAGGATCTGACTTTGCTGTCCTGCTGATTGCATGTCCCCAACTGCCTTATTTCTTTATGCCTTCTGAGTCTTCTCAAAAATGAGAACTACAACAATGAACATAGTACAGTTGTGCTAGGAACTTACCATAAGTATAGATACATTGTTGCAGTCCTGCTACCCCTATTTTTACTTCTCACTACTCCTGTGTTCCTTACACCATAAGTTGGGCTGGCACCCTTATCCTGTTAACTGTACCTTCCCCAATAGGCCCCCTTCCATCTGAACATAGTATCCTGTGAGGGGATCTGGGGAGCCTATGGAGTGGACCTGGGGCACAGAGGATTGTTATCACCTGTCCCACTTGATCTTGAGCCTTCTACCTGGTCTTATCCAGCAATAATGATCTGAAGATGCTGTTACAGCACTGATGTCCTTATGTCAGCTGAAACTCTAGGAGGAGGTAGAGTTGGGCTGTTAACAGGCAGGATTCCCAACAGTTAATCTACTCAACCATCTAGATTTATGGTAAACTTCTAACACAACTGCACTTTATCTTGTTTACTACAATATTATTTTAGGATGCGTATCACCACAAACTGAGACTAAATCTGAGGAGTTAAATGAAAAAGTATAAGTCCACAAAATAATCACCTCACAAACTGTTTATACTTTTATTCCTTTAGTGTTATATATTTTAGAACTTTAAAAGACAGCTTCTATTCCACCATTAAAATAAGTTATGAATGTTCCTCTACCCACTACTACTCTTTTCTCATTTTTGCACATGGGATTGGGGTGTCATGTCAACAGTGTCAATCATTTAGAGACAATGTTCACACTGCTAGGTGGGCTAATCCCAGCCCAGTTCTTCTATACTACACACCCAAACCTACAATCAATTTAGTGTGTTCGGTCCACCTACTGCATGTCTTCCGAATGTGAGAGGAAAACAAGAATCAGTTAATAATCCACCATTTAAATAAACAATAACCAAGTATCAAAACATCTCACTCAAATAAACACTAACAGTATAGTAAAAAAAAAAGGACAATTAATAAAATATATTAAAACTGAAAAAGAAATGTAAATAGCTAACTTTCAGTTGTACTGAAGTTATATTTGTAATGTTGCTGATAGATTCACCATCACTGATGCCAGGAAATACTACAAAACATAATTGCCAGTATAATCTGTTTTGTTCTAAAAGGGCAGCCACCCCAAAGTTAATTAAAACCTGGTTTATAAAACATAATTATATACAAGCATTTTTTTTCACATCATTACAGATACTCTGTCTGCAAAATTCATTCTCATGTGTCTTTTTGACATTTTAACAATCTCCCTAATATTTTAATCTCAGTTTTACCTACATGGAATGCTTGATTAGTATCACATAAACCTAGATACACTAATCAACATTGTAGGCAGTTAACCTAGACGGAGGTGCCTATGCTTTTGTCATAATTAGATACAGTAACATTAGTCCCCCCCAAAAAAACATTAATCGACACTCATGACAGCTTCCATACTTTAGAAGGTACCTATAGATAGATATAGATATTTGGCGCCTTTTCAATTTCCAACATTTCCGTGGCAGGGATAGCCACCTGGTGGTGTAAACCCTGACTTGAGAGGATTGTCACTGTGGAAGTGACACCCCAACCCCATGTGCAAAATGGGCAAAAGCAGTTGAGAATGGATGGATTTGGAACCTATGATTACTTAGTTTATGTCTCAAGCAATGTGTTTAAACTACCCACTCTTAAATGTAAGTTTAGGTTTTGATCCTACCATCTTATACAAATCTATATTCCCTTTAATAATAATCCAGTATTCTCTGTTAATATTTCTTATGTCATTTAGATGCAAGTGCAGTGAGATGACTGCTGGTGTGTGACTACACTGGATTCCTTCATTTAAGGTTTAGATACTACCAGTCCCTGTTATGCTTTTAAACTTTGTTGGCTTTTGAGTTGCCCACCTCTACTGTAAATTTGACTTAGGGTGCTCCTCTCCTCTCATCTGCTCATTCTAATGGGAACTGAAAAAGTAAATAGGGAAGGTCCTCCCCTTAGACTCAAACCTTGAGTTAGCCTCGCTTTCACATCATCCAACTCATTTAGCATATGCTGGAATATTCAGAGTATTAATAATTTTTTTTTCCATTTTATTACTAAAATCTGTAACATCTGGGACTAGACTACAAGTCACTGAATAGTAAAGAAACTGCTTCTCAAGAATCAACTTGGGATTTGTGTTTCTCTTTTGCTCCAGAGAGAGATGATGTAGAGTGCTATTTCCTAGCCTGCCTAGAGACTACCAATACCTGGAAAGCATGACAACTGCTTAATAGGAGCCAGCTTGAGATTAATGCTACTGTATTATTTCTGGTAAAAGAAGAAACAGAGGGGTATTGATTCCTGCTGGTCTCTGACTGAGCAGTGTGTATTGGGCTTCACCGCGTGGTCTTTCTCTGCTAGACAGCACCTCCAGTAATCTAATCCACTCCCCCCTTCATACGAAATTAATAAGCACCTGTACCTCTGAGTTGTACTTCCCAAGTGTCTCTTCAGCCAGCTTGGTTAAAATGGGCATCTGTCTCACATTTACTAACAAACTACTACTTAAATGACACAATATGAGAAAGATGTAGTTGTGTAATGCTATTGGAGGCAAAACTCCTACATAAAGACACTACAAATAACAAGCAAGTTTTCATTACCACACCAAACTTACCACACTAAACCTATCAGTCCAAACACACACACACACACACTACATATGTTGAAGCTCTTAAAAGTAACGTACACAAACCACCAAGGCTTCCAATATGTAACTTAAGAAACAAGTACCCTCAGCCACCTCACAAACACATTGAAGAGTCACATCTCAGTTCAAAAGCTCATAAGTGAAACCTCCACACAATCCAATAGCCTAGTCATAGGTGACTCCATCATGAGACACTGGTGCACCACTGACCTACCTGTGCGAGGTGGGGGTTACAGTCAGTTGCCTATCAGGTGCTAAAATGTGCCACATCACACAGGCACTCAAATCCATCCACAACTATAAACATGACTGTCATGGTACATGTGAGTGTAAATGATTTCAGATACATCTCCATGGACTATATGAAGAGAAACACAATGGAGTTCTAGGGATATGTATCCAAAGCATGTATGACCTTAGCCTTTAACAGCAATTTACCATCACCAAGAAAAATGAACTAAAGATTATTCACTTCCACAACTGGCTAAACTACTGGTGTCATTCGAAGGGGTCCAATATACAACAGCCTGGGAGGGCATGGCAGACCGTCCTAATTGCTTTGTCAAGGTTAGCCTGCACCCCCCAAGGCTTATGAATATTGGCCAAAACCTTATCCGGCCCCATAGTATCCTTTTTTAGGGAACATCAGTCCTCAAAACTTCCAACTTTGGATAAAGTATTGTTGGTTAGTGCTAGGAACCTTAACAAAAACCTCAACTTACTACAAGCATTCCTTACCCTGAAAAACATTGCTATATGCATCATCACAGAGACCAATCCCTGAAAACCCTGAAAATGCTTCTTTGCGGGATTAAGGCTACTTCTTTGCTTCTGGTGAGAGAAGGAGCAGAGGGACATTTCTTACTGCTGGTTTCTGATTGGGTGGTGTGTATGGGACTTCACTGAGTGGTCTGGCTGCTATTTGGTGAGAACCTCTTCAGGGTCTTTGTGCAACTTGGCTTTCTGAGTCCAGCTGCTGTAGGTTTTACTCTGGGTATCTACCAAGAGAAGACTATAGTAAGTGTATGAAACCCAGCAACATCCGCATTGATATTATTACTTAGGAAGCAACTTGGGATTAATGCTACTTTTTTTGCTTTTGGTGGTAGATGGAACTAAAGATCAGTAATTCTTAACTAATTTCATCTTTACTATCAGACAGATAGCACCTCCAGTAATCGACTTCAAAACTCATAGGTGCTGCTCCCTCTTCAGCCCATGTTCATAATCATTAGCCAGCTTGGTTCAAATAGGCATCCTGACATAATGTAGCAATTGCCTCATTTTTGCTGATGACCACCTACTACTTAAATAAACTGGCATAGTGCGTGAAATGTAGTTATTTAAAGTCATTTTATTTGAAGTCATTGCAAATAACAAGCAAATTGTTAGTACCACACACAGATCAGACCAAATACATAGACCTTCATATGCTGAAGCTCTGAAGAGTAACCTAGCTAAACCATAAAGGTCTCCTGAATGTAACTTAAGAGACAAGTACCCTCAGCAACTTCACCAAAACACAAAAGCAGCACCCACAATGAAATGCACATCTAAGAGCCACAATGTCTCAGTTCTAAACACTATAAAGCAAATCTCCACACAGTACAACATCCTCATCATAGGTGACTCCATTGTGAGACACACCAATGCACCACTCACCAGGCTGTGCGAGGAGGGGGTCATGGTCGGTTGCCTATCAGGTGCCATAATTTGTCATATCATATAGGCTCTCAAGTCTTTCCAGAAGGACACATATGAAACAAAGTACAAATGACTTGAGACATACCTCCCTGGACTATATACATTACAGAGCTCTCAAAATATATGTCCAAGGCAAGTATGGTAGCCTTGAGCAGCATTTTACCATCAGTAAGAATGATGATACAATATGAACAAAAAATTATTGATTTCAACAATTGGCTTAGCCTCTAGTGTCATTCAAGAGGGGTAAAATATAGATCAACCTGGAAGGAGATGGTAGACAGTTATAACTGCTTCATCAGGATGGACTGCGCATATCCCCCCCCCAAGGCTTTTATATACTAGCAAAAACATTCTCCACTCCATAGGTCTTTTTTAGAATCATCACTCCTCAAAAGCTTCCAACATAAAACAGATAAAAATACTGCTGCTCAGTGCTTGAAGCCTTAACAAAAAACTCCCTGCAAGCACTCCTTACTTTGGATAACACTGCTATATGCATTGTCATGGAGACCTGGTTCAAGCCCATTGAGAGCATCCCATCAACGCAGGGTTTCAACATATTTGATCCAACCACACTAGATGAAAACACTAAAGGCAATAATGCCTCCATATTTATAAAAACATGCTTCACTTCCAAACTAGTTAGATGAGATAACTATCTGGAACTGCTTCACATCCAACTTACCATTACCAAGACCCCTTATCACATCATGGATAATTATAGGACCTCTTCTAAGTCCCTGTCAGCCCCTAACTACTACCTCACTAGTATGGCGTCCCTGTGCATTAAGCCAAACATGATTCTCCTATGGGACTTCAACTTCCCATTAACTGGTAGACATACAAATCCTCTAATGTCAATGCATAGACATACAAATCCTGTAATGTCAATGCCCAGAGATTTCTAGACCAGTAAGTCTGCACACCAATCAGCCATGATAAAATCCTGGACTTAATCCTCACCCCTATGGGACAGCTCTTCTCCCTACCAGTTGTACCTCCCTCCTTAGTCAAATCAGACCACAAATCAGTCACATTCACATTAAAACTGAAACCAGAAACATCCTCACAATACCTTGGTATTCACAGATTATGCTAAGGCTAATCTACTGAGTGGTGACCTGGCTAAATTCAACATTCCCTTCCAGCTGTATGACCCCCACCAGTTATGTCGAACCCTTTACTACCAAATTATATGGATGTGAATAGTTGCACAGGTTCATCTCTTCCCCCATAAGTAAATACAATGCCAAATTTGAACATTAACTCCTATGATGGAACCCTTATATAAACATGCTCTTTAATAAAAGAAAAAAACTCATTGAATGTAAAAATAAATGCAACTTTCAATATGCAAAACATCCTCATTAAACTTAAGATGGAACTTCAGACCCTGAACAAAAGACCCAAAGCCAGATATGAGGTAAAAATAGCCACCAAGGCAAAGGGCAACCACAAAGCCTTTTTTAACTCTTAGAAGAAACCGTAGAAACAACACCCACAGCTAATAGTAAATTACATAGTCATACCCAGTAGCCAATCTACTAGCAGATAAATTTAGCTCTGACTTCACTCCACATTTACTCTCCTTCATTCCCAGACCTCCTACCTACATCTATACCCTCTCTCAACTCTCCTATGAACAAGTCCTCAAATCATTATCTAGGGTCAAGAATACTACTTCTATGGAACTCGATAACATCCAGAGCTGCTTACTGGCCAGCCTGCTTTGTGCTGAGAAATGGAGGACAACAGCTGTCATTCCCTTGCACAAAAGTGGGTTGTCAATGGACCTGGAATATTATAGCCCCCATAAGTCTGACCAGACTCATTTGTAAGGCTATGGAAAGGGTCAGTACAGAATTAATAAATAAGGACATATGGTAATCTACAAACTCTTGAACCAAAGCAGTTCAGATTTGTCAAAGGCAGATCCTGCCTACTTAACCTGGTTGACTACTTCAAGAAAGCTAGTGATGCAATGGATGAGGGCAGATCATTACACAGCACATATATTGCACATTCGATCACAATCCCACAATCTGGTATCATTGATAGACGATCGCAGCTAACAGTTAATCCCTATGTAACTCAAAGCATATTGGGTCAAGAATAGAACCCAGGAAATTAGAGTAGGCTGCTCTATCTCCTCCAAAAGAGCAGTCACTAGCAGCGTACCCCAAGTTTCAGTCATTGGGCCACTTTTCTTTGGCATTTACTTCTTGGAGGTCAAAACTATACTTAAGGGTTTATGGCTGACCAAGTTTGCAGATGATTGCAAACTGGGTGCCATCATGAAGTCCTCAGAGCTCACCAAGATCCTCTAAAAGCAGCCTTTCCCAAACAAACAGTTGGTGTCAAAACCATTGACTAAAACTAAATGCCAAGAAATGTATAATAGTGTTCCTCTGCAAGCAGTAACTCCCTTGCAACTATGACATTGACAACATACCCCTGAAAATTGATCTGGTAGTTAGGTATCTGGGAATCTGTGTAAACAATGAACTGCACAGGTAATTACTAGGGATTTTGTGTCCATGTCCAAAGATGTGATCATACCCTCTTATTCTGCACTCATCAGGCTGATTATGGAGTACAGGGCCCCCTTTGGTATTTACTTGTCTAGACATTTGACACATCTTGAATGACCACAATGCTTTCTTACTAAGAAAACCAAGGGTGTAAGTCATACAAAAATATGCTGACCATCTAAAAGCCTTGTCCCTCTTGTTGGTGTCATACATGTTTTTTGATTGGTCATCTCTGACACATGTACAGACCCTATCCTGTCAGACCTACTTTGCATTCACAAGTCCAGTGAGAGCATAAGCACCCACTTGAGATCTCAGTCTGTTGAAAGATACCTAGAACATCTTGGAGGGATAGATATGCATATCAGAGAATATCACATATTTTGAATAGTCTTCATCTCCACATAAAGCAAAGTACTTCCCTTACACTGTTTAAATGTAATCTAGACAAATGGATGGGTAACCACAAATTCACCCCTAGTTTAGCACCCTCGTCCCGCATGGATAGTGGCAACATGTAAATGTTCTGCTCATTTTTGGGTTATTTATACCTAAAATATAAAGGCTAAAAACTTCATGTATGGCTTGGTTTCTTAAGAGCTTCATGGATCAATAACCTATAAAGTACCTATGAACCTATAATTGTCCACACTATATTCCAAAAAACATATATTTACTCCAGCTTTCAGTTTTCCTGTCTTTCTTTATTACTGACATAGTCAATAACATGTTCTTTACTTCTCTTTTCCTTAACTCCACTGATAGTAGGTAATAGTATACTTTCATCATATCCCCATTCCTCAAATGTATCTTTTAATAAAGAGATAATATATTATCATCTAAAGTCAGTCAGTAAAGTATGACAACTTGAAAACATTCCCATTAATACTGGATGTGCATGTAAATAAGTATTATTAAAAGTAGGTTTTCTGTATATTCCATACACAAATTGTTTTTCCATTTTATATTTTTATTTTATTTTATATTTTTCTTCTATATCCAAAAATTCAACATGTGTTTATATGTTAAGTTTAAAAATATTCTGCTCATTTATACTTTCCATGAAAAATTCTAACTGCTCTGTTGATCCAGATCATGATCATGTTTGCATGTTCTCCCTGTGTTCGCGTGGGTTTCCTCCGGGTACTCCGGTTTCCTCCCACATTCCAAAGACATGCATCTGGAGCATTTCTCCCCGAGCCTCCACTGAAAACAGGCTCTGTGGAACCTAGTCGGACTTTCCCGGTCAACAAATGATAAATAAATGAAGAAAAAGTGACTATAAAGTGACAATATAAAACATATTGGTAAAAGACAATGCTGGTGCTGCCTTCCCCAGCTCAAAACTACATTAACAGAAATCAGTCCTTTGTTGTGATGAGAATACGAGCCATGTTTTATAAATATATATGTATGTTGTGTGTATATATAATATAGTACTAATTCCATATTTGGGATAAACTGAAAAAGGTTCAATTATAGAACTGCCAGCTGAAATAATAGGATACATTGGCAAATTATTACAATTTGTATGCTGAATTTATGTTTTAAGCCTTGTGTTCAGCTCTTGTTTTTCAGAAAGATTTTTGCACCTGATGAAATAGGTTACTTTTGCTGAGGGACTGATTTTGATATGTTATCATATGCCAGATATAAGATGGAGATGGTCTTGATTGGTTATCATGTTAAGTATAAAATGGATAAGTGACAAATTGATGTGATGTTATGAAAATATTGAATTGGTGTAAAACATACACATTTGAATGGCTCATATGGAGGATCTTGCTTTTCTGGGCATGCACTGAATTTTGTGTGCAGTTCTGGAGGCCAGCCAACAAACAGGGTGAGAGGCTGCTGGTAGAAATCCAAGGGGAATCCACAAGAAAGGGGTAACAAGTGTGACCAGAAAGAAAATGGAGCTGAAGACAAAGAGTATGTGCTATGGGTGCACAGGAGCATGTCAGGAAGATGTTTATAGTCATCCTGGATAGGAATTTGGGAGGGGGCATAGACACCAGACACTACTGTATTTATTTACAAGCTTTGACTTAGAGAGCACCGTAGATCCAGAGAATGGGCTATGGCATCAGTGGTGGAGAGAATTGTGAGAATCATTCAAGAAGTCATAGGACTGGTAAAGAGAGATGAGGTTAGAGCGTTAAGTGCTTTTAGAGGGTAGACTTAATAGGCTGATTCTTTCCTGATCACAGTCAGATGTAATAAGAAATATGCTAAATGGGGCATCTTGGCTGCAGTTAGATTTAAGGGCAACATCTTTTTTATACTTTACAGGAAGTCTGACTGTTAATACCGGATTTGGTGTTTGCAAATGACTAAAGTGTGTAGATAACAAGAGGAGGCATTCAGAAGTGTGATTTCTGAATATCAGATGGCCAGATTTTGATAAAATGGGGCAGTGCATCTGGAAAACTGTAGCAAGAATCATTAAAGATAATGATGGTCAGAGATACATAAAACTGCCATAGCAGAAGCATGCCTTTGAGTAAATTAAATATACAAATTGAAAAAAAGGAAAACTGGTTCTCATAGAATGTGACTTCAAATCTCAGTGGGAATGAATAGCATTTCATATAAAGAAACAGAAAAACAAAGATCTTACTTCATAGTGCCCTCTGTAGTGGATTAACTGGATTCCCTTTCCACAAGCCCTCTTATCTGTTAGAGTAACAAAAAATAAATAAATCAATCTTTCATTTGCATGACATGCAATAAGATGTCTATAAAGGATACATTTGCTCCCTTCAGATCTCTTATTTCTAGCTGCTCAAGCAATTTGGATCACATCTTAAAATAAAGCATGGAAAGTTTATACATTTGATCCCCAAGAAACCTAGATGTTCTGTCAGTGCAGTCAGATTACTAATCAAACTGATCAGAGGTGTTTCTTTTGTCTGGTATATATTTTAGGGTTCAGAAAATTCTACTGCTTTAAGCCAACTACCCAGAGGTAGTGCTGGGAAACGTTAGACAGACAGCTTAATGTTTGCAAACTGGTAGTGATAATGGGAGTCTAGTCCAAGGGAGTGTCTCAATAGGCAGGAACTACAATGGTGAAGGAGCATGAAAGCAGGTTGTGACCAAAGCATCAGTCTTCCACTGTCTAGTGCAGTGGCCTACGGATCCCTTTGTAGTGATCTCGTGTGCCAGTAGTGTCTCTATCTCACTCATCAGAAAGGCATTCCCAGTTAGCTGCTCTTGGGATATTAGCACAACCTAAAGCTGAGTAAATGAATTCCATGCTGCTTTGTATAGGGTGGAATCATGTAATTTTTGGTCAGGGTCTAAAGGGCTGAACTTGGACCCCAGGGTTCCACCTAATTTTCCTCCATCTGAGCTTAAGCTAGCATGTAATACTGGTTAAGTGGGCACTCTCTTGTCCCTGCTGCATTGTTCTCTTCAGTAACTGATAGATAGCCATACAGATGAGGAAGAGCATTACCCAGCAGCACCATATGAAGCCTCTGGCAAGCCTGGCCCAGACATATTGCTTTCAATATTTTGCAATTTGTCACACCAGATCAGTACTCCTATTCCAATGCATGCATCTAGCACTCTACCAGCATTTGCCTCCTTAGAGGCTAGTCAGTGCTAGCCTCTCTCTCCTTTTTTCATAGCAGGGGACTTATTTCTAATAAACAGAGATAGTAAGTCTTCCTCTGCTGCTTTCTGTCCCCAGATTAGCCTTCCTTTGGAAAGAGCTTGCATTTCCTAAGGCCATTATTGGACTAGTCCCTATCTGGGTGAGGAAGAAGCCACAGATTGCACTTTCATGTAAAGGTTGTTCATACAAATGTTTTATTTGCAACCTTAATCCTCCATATTCTATCTCCGCCACAAGAAGACTGACAGTTTTATTGTGTCTCCACAAAGTAGTCTCACCTTCTAAGAATCCTAGGGCTGAATTCATAGCTCCTAAATTTTCTGCAAAAACTGGACTCAGTAACTTCAGCATCTGGCCACCCTTCTGATATGGAAAGTTCAAACCATGGAAAATGTTGGCTGAGTGTTCTGTTCTGAATTTAGACCTTAATCTAGCCATCCAACTTGATTTCTGTCATTCCTTGTGGCTCATGGTGTGTGCAATCTGTCTGAATTAGATGCCAGAGAGTCCATGGCGTATATTCTTGGAGGTGGGCTCTCTGCACTGATGCAGTGGCTACGACGACTGCTGCAGTTACTTGTTTATACAGAATGACTTTGATTATGAATATCCTCGTTTAATGAGGAACACTGTCAGGCTGTCTACTTTGCCATTTCAAGGGATGTTCTCTTTCTGGAATCATAGATCTCCAGAAAAAATGGTTAAAGCAATCTCAGTTGTTATAGAAGCATACAGTCTTCCCCAACCCCGGCATTTTTATACAGGCCTTTGCCTTAGGGGAAACAAGCTCCAGCTGTCACAGAGATCACTAGAAATGATTCAGCTGGCTCCCATGCAAAATATTCAAAAGGTTCACTTCACAGGTGGTCTCATGCCAGTCTTGAGTGCCTGTCAGGGCCAACTGAAGGATGTCAATTCTTTGCATTTTTCTGGTGTATACAGTAATTACCTAGATCAGCTGACCTTAAGAAGCCACTGGAAAAAGGAGCTGTTCTTGAATTGTTAGTTCAGCTGTTTGCCAAGCCTCTGCCTGTAGATAAGTACATTCTGAAGCATTTACTGTCATAGTTCTTTCTGCTCAAAGAGCATGTGGAGTCGGAGCTCCTTCCTAAACAAGAGAGCAGATGTTGAGTACTTTGGATGAAGACTTAACCCATGTTTGGACTCTCATGACATGACAGGCAGATTCTCTGTGAGGGTCCATGTGGTCACCACTTTATTCCCTACTGCTGTTTCATGCTTACTGGCATCTGGCAGACTGGAAACCACAAAGGAGGTGGTGGATTCTGAGCCTTACCAAAAAAGAATCTTTATTTCCAATACAGTCTTTTTGGACCTTTATTCTACCCCAGAGTCATCATAAAATAGAATTAGAGATGTTACAGATGTACCTCATGATATTCACACTCCTGGAAGACTGGGGATGATGGTACCTCTAAGGTAAGAGCATATCTCCAAACCTTGAAATCTCAGTTTTACCTCTGCAAGGTTCAAGATTTTAAAAGACAGTGTAGTTCTATTCTTGTCCCAGTTATGGAGGACAGTATAAAGGTCTAGTATCCTACATGCACATCTTTTGCCACTAGTTTACTGTCAAGTGGATGGCTGTGTATTATTTGGGGGTGATTCATAAAATTATGACAGTTAGGGTTGTATCCCACCTATCTTTTCTTTCTGACCAGAATTTTATTAGCAGTCTAGTATCCCCTACAAAGGCACTGGGCATGGCTCTTTTATGATATGATATAAAGCACTCCTGTGCATAGCCAACATTCAGACAAGCTTTCTTCGGTTCCGATTGCTTCATGTCAATATCAATACCAAAGTAACATAAGCTGCGTAGTGGCTCAGGCTCATTTTTTTGACTCCCCCTTACCCTTGGTTTAGAAACCTAAAGTCAAATTTTATGGAACTGTGTTGCAGTAAACTGGAGTCTCTTCTACCACATTTTTAAATGTATTATTACTTACCACTATCATTTTGCTTCTCTTTAAAGGTGGGCAACTAGGCATTTGAAAAAAAAAAGATAAAACTTTAGATCAAACATGGTATTAAAACTTTTGAAAAGATCCCAGAAAGATTCTTTAAAGAGATATGTAGCTCAATGACAAAGATCTCAAAATCCATGATGCTTTGAAAAAATACACAAGATCATTATCTATAACTTGTTGGTGGCCCTTTGAAATCATGCTGGGACTAGGATTTTTAATGTTAAATAAGCCTACTGTGCGCAGCTTTTTTTTACAACTGTTAATACCACCAAATGTTTTTGTTGATTTAATGTATATAATACTTGTCTGATTTGTTTTTATGCTAATGTATTACTTGGAGCTTTTCTCCCCGGGCCTCCACTGAGAAAGGGCACATGTCCAGCTGGATTTTCCCAGTAAATAAATGTAAAAAAATAAAAATAAAACTACTGCTTCAAAGATTTTTCCTACTAAGCCTTCATCTATCTCACTCTCTAATTTGATCACCTTAGAATATTATCCTTTCCTTGGCACTTCAAATTTAAAACAGTATCAAACTATGTTAGTACACCTTTGCTAAATCAATATCAGTATGCACTGAACACAGAGAAGCCAATCTTCAAACGGTACTATCCTTTGATGCATCTATGGATAAGAAATATTTCTATGCACAGTAGATTCCCCACTCTTTTCTACCACCATTTTCAGTGAGAATACTTGTCTTCGTGGTCGACATCAGAAAAGTCTTTCATAGATATCTTGAATCAAAGGGGTTTTAATTGGGCTGTACGGAATCCCTTGGCTCCTGGAAAGAGAAGAGAAAAGCAGTCTTGACACAAAGTGGACAATGCCTTCACTTTATTACACTTTTAAGAAGATTTTTAAAGCCAACATTTACCTGCTTTCATACAGAAAGAATAAAAACACCCTAGATAAACAGAAATCATACAGAACACACAATCTGATTCTGCTATTTCTTTATCCATATCTAATCAAAGTGGAAAGGTGGCACTTCTAATAATTTTGCCCTTTGATAAGTATTCAAAGTTACTAGATAAATATGGGAATCCATTTAGTACTTTAACTGTTAGGATGCTTTATGCAGTACATATGGAATCTCATAAAAGCTCACATTTCTGATCAGATTATGGAAAATGTACAGGTCATTGTTAATATCCATTAACAGAATATAAAAAAATGTGATAATATATAAAACAGGAACTTGTACATAAACATGTACTTGGAAATGTATTAAGAGCTGCCATACCAAATGTCAGCCTCAGAAAACTCATGTCTTGGAATTTTACAATAAAAATATTGGAGGTAAACTTTTGAATGCTCCTGTAACAAGAATTTTTATTTGGTCAATTAGAAGATATTGTTATATATAATAAAGGGAAGACAAAACATCTTTTTTTATACGTGTATGCACAAGTCCATCATTCCAAAAGAGTGATTGTCAATTACCTCTCTCGCTCTCTCTCTATATATATATATATATATATATATATATATGGGAAATGAAGTTTCAGTCATGTGGTCCGAGTCAAATGTTTGTCAGGCAAATGAACTGTCAGTCAAATAAAGGTAACCCTTATATATATTTATTTATTTTATTATTTCCAGTTTGATTACTGGGGAAGTCCACTGGGCCCAAAGTGCCCGTTTTCAGTGGAGGCCCGGGAAGAAAAGCTCCATAATACATAATACAGTAAAGATACAAGTCTATAAAATATACAGTATAAAGTACAGTTTACAAGTATGTACATTCAATATCAAGCATGAGCAACAAAGTCATTGTGATAGATCACAAAGGTTATACTGTACAGATTAATTTAGACATACATTCTTAGATTTAAAGTAAGGAAACACTTTACATACATTCATTTAAAGTAAGAGGCTATTTACAGTATTTACAAAGTTGAAATCGTGTGTGGAGTAGCTATAGGAGTTGCAGAGTGCTTGGGTACACTCAGGAAATAGCTATGGGAGTTATAGAGAGCCGAGAAACCCAGGAGGAAAATCCTCCTGGGGGCATTTATTTAAAAGAATTGGGTAGGGTGAAAGTAGGTACATTTCCATTTGGAGAACAGGTATGTGAATAGCTGGGTTTTGAAGTTTTCTGAGTTTGATATTGTCCTTAGTATGGAAGGTAGAGAATTCCATTTCTTGCCTAGTGAGAAAGCAAGGAGATTTTGGCCAGCAGGTCGTTTAGGTTTGTGGATAGTAATTAAGTTTTAGTGTTCAGATCTGAGAGTTCTATTAGGGGTGTAGGGGGGAAGGATATTTGTTAGAGCAGGACATTTTGTTTGGTGAAATACAAGTCTGTGTGCAGTGGTAAGTTGGAGGTAGTCTAGGTAATCTGTGAGTTCTAGCCAATTCAGAGATTGAAGGGTAAGGCAGTGATGGGTGGAATTTTTGGATTTGGTGGCAAATGTAGAGATTTTATTATAGCAGTTTTCTAGTTTAGAGGTGATTGAAGAGGTCAGGTTAGTTAGAAGAGGGGCTCTGTATAATAAGGAAGGAAGAAGGTAAGTAGTGGCCAGAGTATGGGTAGTAGAGTTGGAGAGGAAGAGATTGTTCCTGTATAGCATACCTAACGTTTTGTGGGTTTTCTTTATATTTTGTTGGATATGGATATCAAACTTGAGGTGTTCGTCTATAGTAATGCCAAGAAGTTTGGTGAAAGGAACCACTTCTATAGGTGAGTTGCTTTGGCTAAGGACTTTGAAGGCACTTTTGTCATAAGAGAAAGTCTTTGAGGGAGGAAATATTAGTATTTTAGATTTATTTGCGTTGAGTGAGAGGTGATTTTGGCGCATCCAATTCTCAGTTGTTGAGAAAGCAGTTTGGGTTTTAGTCAGCAGTTCAGGGAGGTTTGAGGCAGAGCAGGTTAAAGTTGAATCATCTGCATATTGAATGACTTTGGCGTCAGGAATAGTATTGTGAACGTTATTGATAAAGATGTTAAAAAGCATAGGTCCAAGGATGGACCCCTGTGGTACTCTGGTTGGGGAGGGTAAGAAGGTAGAGGTGGTGTTCTTCCATTTAACTGCCTGAGATCTATTTGACAGGTAACTAGAAAACCAGGATAAAGTATTTTTTGAGAGATGATAGTGAAGGTGTTTACGGGAAACAGTACTGAATGCTTCAGAGAGATCGAGGAGAAATGAAGATACTAAGCGTCCTGAATCCCGGGCTTGATTGACAGTTTCTAAGAAGGAGAGTAGTGCTATGGCCTGGGCGGAAACCATGCTGGGTAGGAGTAAGTAGTTGGTTTTGCTTCAGAAAAGGCATAAGTTGGAGGTGGATGTATTTTTCTAGGATTTTATAGATCGGTGAGAGGAGAGCAATGGGGCGGAAGTTTGAGATGTTGGTGTTTTTGCCTCCTTTGTGGAGAGGAAGAATATAGGCTGAACAACAGAGTTTAGGGACATATGACTCCTTTATAGATCTGTTGATAATGATGCTGATTGGGAGTGCTATACCATCAGCAGCACATTTTAGGAAGGAGGAGGAGGGAATGTTATCAGTAGCACTGGAGCAAGGTTTAAGTTTGGATAGAAGTCTTCTTATAAAATTAGTAGAGAGAGGTTTGAGCTCAAACATAAAGGGAAGCTTATTAGGGGGCTTAGAAGGAGAAGAATGAAGGACAGGTAGATTATTGTTGGGAAAAGTCTTGGTCAGATCAGAAATTGTTTCTATAAAAATGAGTTAAATTGGGAGGCTAATTCAAGGTCAGATTTACTTGGATCAGGACAGGGGTTATTCTCGGAGCCTGGATTGAGAAGTGAGTTTATGGATTTCCAGAATTGCTTGGGGTTTTTAGTATTATTGGACTGGTGTTTAGTATAGTAGGATTTTTTGTCCTTAGTGATTAGTTGTTTTGCAAGGTTACAGAGTTGTATATATTGTAGCAGGGTTCTGGGCAGTTTATTCTTTTGGTAAAGCTTCCAGGATTTGTCCCTTTGATGCATAATTTGTTTTCTTTGGATAGCCAAGGAGCAGTAGTAGTTTTTATCCTTTTGTTTCTTAGTGGGGCTAGGGAGTAAGTGTCTAGGAAGACAGAATTGAAGTGGTCTATAGCTTTGTCAAGAGGAAGGATATTTAGAATTTGCCAGTTCATTTGTTTGAGAATATTAGAGAAAGTTGTGGGGTTGAATCTGCTAAGGTTGCGAGTGAGAATGTATTGATGCTGATGTGGGTTAGAGGTAGTTGAAATATTAATGAAAGCTGGGAGGTGGTCGCTAATGGTATCGGCAATGGTGCCAGAGTTGGTTATTTTATTTGGATGGGTGAGTAAGATCCAGTCAAGAATGGATTCTGGGGAATTTGCTTTGTTGGGTCAGGTGATGGAGAGGATTACTTGAGTAAAGTTATAGAGGTTAATGGATAGGGAAGGTGAGGGACTATTGATTTTATTCCAGTCAATATTTACATCGCCTAGAATGTAAGTTTCATAGTTGATTTCAGTTGAGGCCCATAGGAGAATATCTTCGAGGGTAGAGATGTTGTTACCAGGTGAGATATATATAGGGCAATGATGTAGATATTCTTGTGATTATTCATTTTTAGTAGACCAACTGTTAGTTCAGTATTATTGAATTGAGGAATTGGAATTTAAAAGGGAATTAAGGTATGAAGATTGGAGTAGATTAGGGCAGTGCCGCCACCTTTTTTATTTAAGTGGTCACTTCTGAGAGTATGAAATCCTGAGGGTAGGATTTCAGGGTCAGAGATATGGGGTTTGAGCCAGGTTTCGGAGATGGTTATGATGTCGGGTTGGTTATGGCTTAGCCATGCTTGAAATCAGTGTACTTTATTATTGAGACTCTGGGTATTGATTGTGAAGAATTTAAGCGTATTGTGGGGGTAGGAAGGGTTAGAGGGAGATGGGGGGGTAGGTATTGTTTGTGGGGGGACTAGGACCGGGGTTGGGATGAATGTCTCCAGCTAAGACTAGGTTACTGAAGGAAATAACCTTTAACCATTTGGGTTTACATTGTAAGAGTTTAGGCTGATTTAACATTAGTTTGGGTATAAGTATCTTAGCTGTGATGGAGAAGATTTTAGGATAGAATAGGTGCAAAGGTTTAGGTTGAATTAGAGAAGAGGAGATAAAATGGAAGTGAGTATATGATTGAGGATGAAGGAGGGTTTGTGGGGTAGTTTGAGTTGAAGGTAGGATTGAAGGAGGGATGGAGGAATGTGAGCTGGCATAGCATAGGGGAATTAGGAATACAAGGAGGAAGCAGGGGGCCCGGAAAGTGAGGAGAATTAAGGGGAGCATATCTAGACAAAGGTAGTTTAATGGGTATAAATGTTGGGGGGAAGTGGCTTTGATGTAAGAGAGGGTAGAGAAGGAGAGAAAGGTTATTTTAGTATAATAAGAAAGGTGGAGTGGACATTAATGGTGAGGTGATTAGAGAGAGCGATGTGTTTAAGTGGGATGGGTGAAAGGAGGGAAGAGCTACTATTAGGTAATTAGGCTGAGTGGGTGGAGAAAGGCCAGAATAAAGGTAGGTGTGCTGGGGGGTGAGAATTGGGGGCAGGGTAGAGGAGCGGAGTGAGTCCACACGGCGAACAGAGCGGGTAGAGACAACGTGGAGGAAGAAGACAGCAGAAAGTGTATCAGTGAAGGAGAGAACAGATCTGAGGTAAGGAGACTACAGGATAGGCACTATGTATGTGAGTTAAAAGGAAGCAGAGGGTTCACTGGTGCTAGAGGCTTTACAGGGCAGTGGTAAAATTAATAGAATATTAGCTGAATTTAGGGCTAGGAACAGGGCAGAGTTAGGTTAACAGTAGTGTTAACATGCATTGAGGTGTAGACAGAAGCTGGACAGAGGTGCCTAGTGGCCAGACCAGGTAATTACAAGGGTAGACCTTGGACACATGAGAACTGGGAAGAATCCAGGAAAGTAAAGAGGGAGGTTAAATCTGTGGTAGGCTGCTAGCTATTGCTCACCGGGTTGGTATACAAGAGGGAACTTATAATTATAGTGTCTAATTTACAATAGGGTACATACACTTGTTTTTTGCTCTTGGGGAGGCAGAGATGCTACAGAGGTACAGCAGGAATCCCTTTATGATGTTCATTCAAGGGCGGGAAGCCAGGGTTCCAAGCAGAGGACTGGGAGGCACCTGGGGTGGTAGAGATGCAGCGGGAGTAAACCTCAAGCGGAGCCAGCAGCCTACATAGAACAGGATCAGAGGGGACGAGAAGGTTATTTAAAAATCTATATATTTTTAATATATAATAATCATATTAATTTAATATATATTTATATTTTTTTATATATATATATATATATATATATATATATATATATACCAACAAAAACAGTTCAAAGGAAAGAGGTCCAAGCTTCACAGAAAAGGAAGATACAACCCAATAACCTAAAGTGCCATTTGGACTAGCCACAGTTCCCAAATATTTAGATCCACCTCAGAAAAAAAAACAGATACTGTCCGTATCTAGATTATTGGTAGATAGTGGCAAAGACAAGATTCCTCTGTTGATTTAAATAAAATGCTGATGATGGTATGTGTGTAACTTGAGTGGTTGTAGGCATCACTCGGATCTAATGAGTTAAATAGAGACCCAACATCTGAAGCTCCTTGCACAAACCAAGATGACAGAACCATCAGCTTTAGATGTCCCACTCACACCCAAAAGGAAGATCAAGAAATTAAGGACTGAATATTCCCTCTAAGATGCAGCAGAAATTTGTTGTATGTCACACTCCTCAGATGGCCAGTATGGTGTCTGCTTCCTATATATCCAGTGAGACTGTCTATTACAGTGGTAAAGGACGACGAACCTAGGGTGATAATTTCAGAGTGACCAAAGGATATGCCTTAAATTCTTGTTAGGAAAAAGGTATCCAGCACTTTGAGATCTGTCAAGGCTTCCAAACAATTGTGTTTTCTTAGGGTGGATGTCACAACAAAGAAAAAGAAATCATTTTTCCCTACACTGATGTCTCATGAAAAAGAATGGCTTGAATTTTCATAAGGCCTATACAAGACCATTTTGTCTTTGAAGCCTCCTGCCTTCCTCTCCATGCCCTCACTTTCCTTCCCCCTCTGAAGAAACATGAAGGAAGAATCAGATTCAGATGAAGATTCCTTAACTTGGTCATCTCAGATACATTCTTTTAGACAACTTGCTTCAGATGAAGACACCTTGTCCCGACTTCCTTACAGAAGAGATTTCCTTTGGGAAGACTATTACTAGGATGATTCAACATGTTGAATGGGAATCCAGACAAGTCACTGGTGTGCAAGAAAGATACTATGACTTGCTTGATGTAGGGGCACCAAAACAAACACTATTTTCCCTCGTCTTAAAAGCTTTCCTGGATGCCTCTGCATCCATTTCATCTTCCCCTGCTTCCTGGCCTTCAAAAAGATGGACAGGTTTTAAAAGGTCCCCGATGACATGAAATATCTCTACAAAAACTCTGTAGTGGTCCGTTCTTTTTTTTCCCTATCTGTACTGATAATCCCACCAAGCTTTTACCTGCAGCTAATGTGTTGCCATCAGATATAGAAGGGCCACGAACTGGTATATTAAAAAGGTCTATACCTCTATCACTTTGGCCTTTAGGACCCTAAATTACCAGACACAGATAAAATACATTTTGCCCACTCTAGGGAAATTACGACCCTGGCTAACTGGAGGATTTCAAGCAAGGCACAGGTGGTACCATGCTCAATCCAGCTATATAAGTAGCCAATCGTATTAAATGCAGCTATGATGCTGCAGAGGCTTCCTCCAGCACTGCAGCCACTACCTGTCATTTGCAGATTTGCTTGGGACTGCCACCAGCCCATCATGGAGGATATCAAAGCCAAGCTACTGGATTCCTCCTTTGAAAGGGACATTTTTTTAGCAGTACTGCAGCTGGATGTTTCAAAAGTCTGCATACAGGTAAAATAAAGCAGGACTTTAAATGCATTTTACTCACTTCTCTCCCCAGATATCAAAGTAATCATCCTTCCAAGCCCACTCCCTTTGTCCATACAAAACAAAAAATCCACTAAAAGGGAAGGAAACAGCCCAAGATGGAATTTCTGGAAAAAACCTACCAACGATTCTAAATCTGAAGAAAAAAAAAAAACTCCTTTTCCAGATAAATCTCCCTCCTGTCCAAGACATTCACTCTGTCCCTCCCAGCTTAGAAATTTATCACTACAAATGAGTCTTATCCATCATCCAACACAGTTACAAAATGTTCTGGGGGGGCTCCCTTTATTGAGGAGAATTCCCTCCACCTCTGCCTAGTCAGGCCCACCTCATTCCACTCCCCATCCAGGAGGTACTCTCCCAAGGAACCATAGAACCTGTTCCACCGCTAGCTCTGGGAAAAAAAATTATTTAAGACTCTTCTTGTTCCACAGGAAGTAGGATACTTGGAGGTCCATACTATATCTCACCTCACCACCTTTCTGGATGTGCCATCTTTCAAGATGCTCTCCTAGCAAATCCTAATTTTTTTTCATCCTTCCATAAGCCTGCACATCTGGCACATCCCTGTCAACCCCACCTAAGGTTTTCTGTTTTACCCTAAGGTCTTTCTACTGCCATCATGGTTTTCATAAAGTGCCTTGCAACAAGCATTGTCTTTTGTAGAACCCAAATTTTTCCTTACCTGGACTATCTCCTCACCCAGTCCCCTCCAAGACAAAACGTTCTATTCCACCATGGTTACACAATTTCACTTCAGTACCTGTTTAACCTGGGTTCAACTTCAGTAATAGAAATCCTGAGAACTCTGGGGTAAACAGCAGCCACTATACCCATAGTGCCCTTCGCCAGACTTCACATGAGAAATATCTAGTTGGTCTTAGCACTGTCACCCACTAGACTACCAAATCCCTCTCGTCCTTTTGAAGGAAGAGTTGCAATGGTGGATTTATTAAATCAAACTCATTCTGCAGCTACCTTTTCACCCATTCACTCCTACCCGATACATACAGATCCACTGAATCTGACTTGGGATGTATGGATGGGCCCTACAACTGTTCCAGGTCAGTGGTCAACCAAGGAGATAAACATATTAATGCCAGTGAAATTAATGCCTTTATCCAAGCCCATTAGGTGTTTTCACACCTCTGAAAACCAAGCTTCCCTCAGGAATTTCACATACACTACCACAATCACTTGACATATTAAACGGAGGTACCATATCCTACCAACTGTCCTTGCTCACTCCGATGGCACGGGAACAAGCAATAAAAACAAATCCATACCTACAAGCTGTTTACATTCCATCAGCAGACAATGATCTCACAGATTCACTAAGTAGGTCCATGGAGGACCCTCATAAATGGATGTCAAACAGGAAGGTCTTCCTAAACATAGTTCACAAATGGGGTATCCATCAAATAGAACCATTTGCCTCCATTTCAAGCTGTTTTGCTCCAGGACTCCCTGTTCTCAGGCCTGGAGAGCAGATGACCTATCCTTCTGTTGAAGGGAAGGTTTCTCTATTCCTCTCTCCCCTCTCCTAATCCCAGCGGTCTGCCTGAATATCCAAAGGGATAAACCAAACATCTTGCAAGTGATTCCCTTTTGGCCCAGGAACATCGGTTCCCCCTTCTCCATCTAACCAGGGTCTATCACTGGTTATTACCCCCTCAAAGTGGACTTAAAAAAAGGCTCTCTGATAAATCCCAACCTGCAGGCTTCCAACTTGACACTCTGGGTGATAGAATTTTGATCCTTTTCAGACAAGTTTAAATGGACATGCTGTAGGTTGCAACAAAACCGACATCTTACATCTCCAAGTAGAAAAGATCTTCCATCTGATGTTTATGAATAAGGACTCCTTTCATGGGGAGGTTCTGCTTATTCTGTCTTATGTGAGTTACTAAAAAAGTGGACTAGCCTATTCCTCCATTACAGCTGAGTGCACCCTGGGGTTTCTACAGTTACCTCCTACAGCACCTCTAGACATCAAATATTGCTTGTTCATATTTGCATTAATAATTCCAAAATCATTCTGCATATAAGGTATCAGAATATTTTATCTTGAAGCATACATGATGGCAAACACAACTGTATTGATATTTGCAATAAGTATTTGTTAGAACTGTAATGTGATAACTTCATTTTTTTAATGGCTCAAGCCACACCCACTGGGAGTTAAAGCAAAAGAGCTGTACTGGAGGGAATAAGTCAGCACATCTGTCTGCATGCCTCTATACTCTCTGCTGCTTTCTAGAATTGAAGTCAATTTTTAAAAGGCATCTTGAACCCACATAGGAGCTATGTTCGAGCCCTCATCCCCCAGGATCTTAACATTGTCATAGAAAAACTTACTTTATCACCTTCTGAACCAGCAGCAACCAGAGCCTCTTTGAAATGCTGTACATGGAAAATGGTTCTGCTGGCTGCTCTCACCTCTGCCTGAAGAGTTTCAGAGCTTCAGGCCCTTATAGCTATTTCCCATCTTCCATAAGGATAGGATCCCAAAGGCTAACTCCTCTTTTTACCAAATGTATTTATACTATCACTCAACCTGACCATTAATTTGCCTACTTTATTTCTTAACCCAAAAACAAGGGTGAAGGACATCTCCATTCCCCTGGATGTGCATATAAGTTTAGATTCTACTTGGTCAAGATAGACACTTTCACAACTGGCTAGGCTGTGGTTTCTTTCAAGGAGAGCTAGTTGAGCAATCTTGTCTCCAAACATACCATCTCTAAATGGATTTCCTAAGGCCATTTCAATGGGTTACTCTTTGCATAGAAAATCCCTGTCTTCTTCTGTGAAGGCTTATTCTACCAAAGCAGTCTCATCATATGGAGCATTCTTCAAAGCTGTTGACTCCAAATCTGCTCTGGAGGTAGACACCAGGTAAACAGTTCACACCTTTACTAGATACTACAAAATGGAAACCTTTTCCAGATATAGAACTTCCTTTACTAGATCTGTCATTTTAGGACTGGTGGACAGCTCCCTGTCTCTAACCCAATCACCCCAATTTCTAGCTTTTGGAATAATCGATCAGAAATGGAATACTGCAACAGTGATCCAAGGAAGGGGATAGTACAGTCGTGCAAGAACTTACCATAACAGTAGATGTCCTACTGAACACTGTTGCATTACTGCATCTCACCCACCAACACCCCATCACTATCTTATTCTTTTTTAATGGGGTGTCTGTTACTTTTATGAACAGTGGAGCAAACAGTTCCTCCTCCCATTCTTGGTCGAGTACTACCTTGCCATTTGTACTTGGGCTTCTCCAGAGCCTCCTAGCTCTAGATAGTTTGGGGAGCTTAAGGTCATACATCTAATTATGTACCCCTACACCCATGGGCTGAGGTCATATGTAGGACTTATGGTGTGTTAGGAAGGTTTTAGCTTAGTTATGCCATCCAGATGACAGGTTACCTCAGAGTAACCTATCAGTATTGGGAGTACTGCAACGGTGATTAGTAGGACATCTACTGTTTTGGTAAGTGCTTACACAATGAACCGGCACTCCACCTAAGTACCATGTTCAACCATAGCCTCACTTCAGGCTTTGTGCCTGTGGAATGGCACACAGTGACAGTTATCCCACTCTTTCTCTATTCTTCTCTTTCTCCCTGTTCAGTTTTAAGAGATGTAGACACTGCAATGTAAATAAAGGTCTGGTTAAAAGAGCATTACAAAAGAAGAATTAGTGTGCTTTTTCTTATTCTATATGCATGGGGAAATGGCTGCATTAAGACCCTTAGCTGGATCTAGTAACAAGTTGTAAGATAAAGCAAGTAAATGAAAAAGAATATTGATTATAATTTTTTCTAGCAAATAGATGTATGCTTAGTAAAAACTTTGTATCTGGTCCTTATATCTCCAGGAGAGAATCTGATAAAAAGAAATGGCTGGGAGATAATGTTCTAAGAAAGCATCTTTATGGGAGAGCTATAAAGAGAAGACAACATCAAACAGCACTTAGAAGCACAGGGTGCATCATGCATGTTATGGATCACCTTTATTTTAGGTTAACTTAAGTCTGTGAGTGTGGCTGTCAGTTTGGAACATTTGTTCCTATTAAAAGGGTAAAATTTCAATATTTGACGATGTATATAGTTTTGTGTGGTAAGTTACCAGATCTTTAGAGGGGTATTGGAGTGTAGGGTTTATTTTTGTTTGAGTGTTTTCAATAATAGAAAAAGTTTTGTAAGATGTGAAATAGGCTCAAATGGATATGACAAGAAACAACTGTATAGAAGCTCAACCTGCCAAACAGTGTATGCATGTAGCACAAAAGCTGGAACTAGACATTTGACAAAAAAGCTGTTATACATAAAAGGTGGGAATAATAACTTTTTAATACAATAATGCTTTCTGTAATGTCTTAAATGTCAATTGTCTCACAGAAAGAGTAGTGAACAATATTAAAAAGTTAGAGTGCAAATAGCTATGCTGCAGGAGACACACTTGGAAAGAACTGAACATGTGAATTTGATAAAGAAAAGTTTTCAGGATGGTTATTCAGCAGAATATTTGGGACAAAGGAAAAGATGAGTACTTATATTAATTGCAAGAGGGGCTCCAATGGTGAAAGAAGAGGATAAAAATATAATAATGGTAGAGTTGTAGTACTAAGGGTCTACTAGCAAGGGAGGATTACACTGGCATGTATTTATATTCCACCTAAAACTACTATAATGGACCTTAAGAAAATTCTGGGAGAAATAATCAGCTTTCATCAAGGAAGAGTTCTTATCGGTTGGGACTGGAATTTGATTTGCAACAGTAAAGATCTGCCTGGGGGGGCCAGAAGGGAAATATAAAATGAGGGTAGATTTTTGAAGACGTTTAGGAGACTATTTGGCATATAAAATGTGAATTCAGTACTAGGAGTTCAGAATTAATTTGTATATTCCCCAAGAGACAAAAACTGGACTAGGCTGGACAGAATTTACATTTCACAGGAACATGTGCATTTAATTGAAGGTCTTGATAAGTAGCCAATAAAAGTGCCAATAACAACTAAAATAAAAAAAACAGGCAATTGAAAAAAATGAGACACTGTGCTTTCCAACCTATATGCTGAAAAGAGATGAATTTAAGGAATGGGTAGTGGAAGTTATTCAGGAGCTATTAGAGAAGATAGAAATTTCTTCTGAAAATCTAGCTAGGGAGTGGGATAAAATTAAAGTGGAATTTAGAAATAGGGTGGAAATAAAAGAATGCGAGAGATGGTTAAGAAGTAACAAGAATTATTTAGAGGGACTGATGAGTGTTAAAGTATTGCAAAATAGGGGTAATCTCACAGAACAAGAGGAGGAGCAACTATAGAATGCTAAACAGAAAATAAGGGATTACCTTGATAATATGCATGAGTTAAGAAAGATTGCTGTTAAGCAACTGTTTTTGATAACTCCAGAGCACAAAAACTTTTAGTGACTCAGGCAACAGGAAGTAGAAAGGGCTATCACCATGCTTAGGGAGTTTATAACAAAGAGAATAACAGGAGAATATTTTGGAAATTCTATGAAAGTCTGTATAAAGCAGAGAAATGTGGAAATCATGAAAAGGTACAAATGGAAATGTTTATGGAAGAATTAAATATGCCAAGGTTAGAGGTAGATGAGGTTTGATAACTAACAGTAAGGATAGGAGGAGATGAAATAAAAATGGTGAAGCATAACCAATCTACAGGAAACTTCCCAGGAATAAACAGTATTCCTGTGGAAGTGCTAGGAGGGAGAACTTATAGCTCTGGAAAGTTTAGTTTAACAGTATTTTAAAAGCAGAAGTGCCAACATCCTGGAAGAAAGCTTTGGTAGCTGTAATACCTAAAGTGGGTAAAGCTCCAACAGATCCAGCTTCATACAGGCCCATTTCAATACTAAACAATGATCATAAAGTGTTTATGTCTATAATGACTAAAAGAATGGCAAAAGTTATGCCAAAATTGATAGCTATGGATCAATGTGGTTTTGTGGAGGGGAGGCAAACATTTGACAACATTAACTGAACATTGATGATCCTGCAGAATGTAAGAAAATACCACTGTTGTTGGTGGGTCTTGATGCAGAGAAAGCATTTTGACAGAATAAGATGGGACTTTATGAGCAGGGCATTGGAAGAATTTGCATTCCCTGATAAAATTATAAGGTTGATTAAGAGGATATATGAAAGATCAGGGGCAAAAGTTAAAGTGGGTGGGTTCTTCTCTGATAATTTCTGCTTGAGCAGAGGAACCAGGTAGGGGTGTCCTCTTTCCATCTTGTTTGTGTTATATTTACAACCACTGACAAAGATATAAATATAGGGGACTCAGAAATTCAAGGATATAACTGGTATGGTAGTCAAGAAAAGCTGTTTGTTTGCAGATAATTCTTTATACAGGCTAAAACCAGAAAAGGACATTACAGTACTATGGAACATTTTGAGATAGTTTCAAATCTTCTTGGGATACAAAATTAATGAAGCTAAAACAAAGCCAATAGCACTAAATTATGTACCCACACACAAACATGATAAAATGAAGTATTTAGGAGAATGGATTAAAAGTGATTCTGATGTGGCAGCTAAGGATATGTGTGAAGAGACTAAACAAAAAATAATACAAATACTGAGAAATTGGAAGCTCTACTATATAGCTATGGATAATAAGATACAAGTAGTTAAAGTGTTTTAGTCTCTTTAGTCTTATACACAGGTCAGGCATATTTTTATCAACCAGAGAAGAAGTCATGGACAGCAATTAATAAAGAGCTGAAGGATTTTATTTGGGAGGGGAAGATGGCAAGAGTCAAGTGGGATAAGCTGATTCTTCCAGTACAAGGTGGATTGTGATTACCCGATGTGAAGGGGTATTTCAGAGCTACAGTGTTAAGGCTTCTATACATAGCACAGGCAGAAACCTATACATTCAAAGTGGAAAGTGATGATGATGAAACAGGGAGGAAGCTCAAGAAACAAGGAGAGACTTGGATTTTGTATGCAGACCTTTAAGGAGAACAATAATGATATAGAATATTATATTCATAAAGTAGCAGAAAGTATCCTAACTAAGCCAACATGGGAATGGAGAAAGGAGATGTTGCTGATAGGGATGACTGAAATTAGGCAGAGAAACAATAGGCAACAGGGGGCTGGAATTTATTAGAGATAACTGGCAAAGGAACCAAAGCATTAGGAGCAAATAATGAGAGAGGGACAGATAATAGAATGGGAAGATGCCAAGAATTTATTTGGAGTGCAGGTTAGAGATTGCCTTTCCTATCAAGGATTGATGTCAGATTATAGGAAAAGAGAAAGAAATAGTGGGGTCCTACACAAAAGAGCAGCACTGTTAGTTTTTAGCAGCATTTAGAACAGAAGCTGCTGTTAAAAAAGGAATAATAAGTAGAGCATATAAAATATTGTATGATAACTATAAGAATCAATCAGAGGAGGTTAGAAAGGATTGGGAAGATAAATTGGATAAGCAATTCACAAAGAAACAATGTGGAGGGATATGTGTTTGCCTCCCAAATACGCAGCAAAATCTAGAAGATTTATCATTTTTGCCTGGAAATGTTTACATAGATATTTTTATACCCCTGAGTAAACTCCAGATATTTTGTCCTCAGGTACACAGCAAATGTTGCAGGTGTGATGGGGAAGAAAGAAATAATTGGAAACACATTTTCTGGGAGTGTAATGAGTTGGCACTTTAAAGATTCCCTGCAGACTACCCTATCTGAAATACTGGATGAGCAAATTGGTGTAATTAGGGAAATTGTTTTTCTAAGCTATGATACAGAATCAGAATTGCCTAGACATCGTAAGGCCGTACTGAGTCTAATTATGGTGGCTGCCAAAAAAACAATTGCTAGGAAAAGGAAATCAAAGTCTAAACCAACTATACTTGAAGTTGTGAATATAGTATCAGACAGAAAACTGGAACTTGGATCTTTAGAAAAGGGTAGGTGCAAATTACATAGGCAAAATGGGAATTGTGGAACAATACATACGTGGGAGGAATGAGGTTTAAAAGATGGCAGGATCTGAATGAGCTATATAATGTTTGGGTAGGTTATAAATGATGTATAATGTTTGCAACTAAAATAGTCTCATTATGGTTTATAATGTAAAATGCTTGCAACTAGGATTATGTTACTATGGTTTGTTTTCATTTATGTAAATGTATGATTGCCTAGGTCATAAGTGATAATTTAATAAAGATGTATCTTGTTTAAAAAAAGCTCAGTTCCTGCACTCAATCTTTTCTATCTTCCTTAATAAGTTTACATACGACCTACATTGTCTTACACTTCTTTTGTATGCTGATAACACGGTCATCTACCCCCAATCACAAAAACATTGTTGTTTCCACTGTTTAAGTATTAACTGGTATTTTTTCACTGTTTTTAAAGATATATGTTCCACGTGCTCTGGTTTTCCCACCAAGCAGTACTTAATTAACTGACCTAACTGTTTAAATTAATCTTTACAGCCTCCTGGCCAATTTTCTGCTGTTTTTAATGTTTTTCAGTGTCTTGCTGCTATTTTTCTGCTGTGTTAAACATTCTCCAGTGTTTTTCACTGAAACTAGGGTAGCTAGTAGCTGTAGCATGGTCCAGATCCAGACCTGCTGCTTCTGGAACTGTTTGTAGTGGTTTGTTTGTTCTGAGCACATTTTCTAGGCCATCTTGGATTGGAAGGGGCCTATTTGCACTTTTGTGAGAAAATTGTGTTGATAGGGACCTGACTGGTAAAGGGAAGCGAGTCTAGGGCTTGGAATAAGCATCCTCATTGGTCCTTTTGAATTTTGTTTAGAGTTTGTTTTCAAATTTTAGCTTCTGATATTTAGGCCCTGCATCTGAGCAGGTTTCTGCTTGTTTGAGCATTGTGCAGCACTGCAACTATGAGCCAAAGCTGGACAAATTTTCATTTAAAACCCAGGCAAAAATATCCTTTTGCTGAACTCCTCCATGATAGTTTCTGAAAAGCCAACCCTAGTGACAACATTCCAACCTAGCATTATGGACAGTTGGACTGGCCTTACCTCTCCTGCTAACCTTGTTTGCTTGGGTCTTTTGAGGTAGTGTAGCAATTGCCTTATGTACACAGACAACCCTCTACTAATAACACAATCTAGTACAGAGTGTGAGAAATGTATTTACACCAAGAATCTAGAATCCATGCTCTCTCTTACACAAAACAGTAACACAGAGAAGGTTGTCAACTCAGCCACTACTACATATTCACACAGTACCACTACTCACACACACAGTACGCATCAAACACATAAATCCACATATGTGGAGGTTCTCTTAAACAAACTTACCAGAGACCTCCAAAACAAGGTTTGCCACAGCTAACACAGTCTCCACAGCACCCATGACACATAGCAACAATGTTTCACCCACGAACCCCATAAGGTGTGACACTCAAAAACCAAGTTTTCTTGTCATTGGAGACTCAGTAGTGAAACACACAGATGTCCCACTCACCAGGTTGGACAAGGAGAAAGTCATGGTCAGCTGCCTGTCTGGTGCCAGGATTCTCCAATTCATTCATGCACTCAGGTCTCTTAGCAACAAGAACCATTATGACTGTCATAGTTCATGTTGATGTGAATGACCTGAGCGTACCTTGCTGGATTATATGAAGAGAGATATAGTCAAGCTCTTTGAGTATGTGTCCCAGGCAGGTATGTCCCTAGCCTTCAGCAGCATACTACCCTCACCTAGAATGATACCACAGTATAAACAAAAAATGATTGATTTCAATAATTGGCTTAGTTTTTGGTGTCATTCCATGGAAATCCAGTTCCTGTCTGCCTGGGAAGCCAAGCTCGACAAACCTCACTGCTTTGCCAGAGATGGTTTGCACCTGGAACCCCTAGGCTTTCTGCTGCTGGCAAAGGCTCTTGCCTCCTCCATAGTTCATTTTTTAGACAAGGTCTTGAAAACATTACAGATGTGAAATTAACCAATCAGAAGAAAAAAGGGTAATGCTGCTAAATGCTTGGAGCTTAAACCAAAAACTGCACTCCCTGGAAGCACTTCTATCACTATAAGATGTAGATGTCTGTGCAATCACAGAAATGTGCTTTAAGGCCTCAGAGAGTACCTCAGCCCTGCAAGGCTACATGCCTTCCACAGCTTTAGACTGAAAAATGAACGTGTGAAAACTAAAGGGGGTGATGATTCAATATATATTAGAGAAAAATTCACCTCCCATCTAGTTAGACTGAACAACTCCATGGAGTAACTCTAGGTCCAGGTTACGGCGGGTAAGACCCCTGTTCAAGTCCTAGCCAGTTATAGATCCACCTCCATGGGTCATGACATCCATGAAACCTACTTAACCAAACTGAAGACAATCTAAATTTTACCAAACACACTGGTTATGGGGGATTTCAATTATTCCACCATCAACTGGGAAACATACTCTAGCCTAAACTCGTTAACAAAAAAGGTCCTTGACTTTGTGAATTTAAATGCCCTGGAGCAAATTGTCCATACCCTGACAAGAGGAACAAACATTCTAAATCTGGTCCTCACCAACATGTCAAACAGATGCTCTGTTGCAGCTATTGGACCCTCATTAGTTAAAACTGACCACATATCAATGACCTTCAAACTGATACTAACACCAGAACTCACAAAGGGTGAAATCGGACTACAAAACTTCACCAAGGCAAACTATACTCTTCTAGGTGAAGGTATAAATGCATTCTAAGCCAGACTCCAAACTAAAAGTGGTAACTATGCCAAAGCTTACACTAAAACCCTGTACAATCACTGGCATAAGTGTATAAACACAGCTGTGTCAGGCAGAATCAAAGCCAGAGCCCCAAGTAAAATCAAGATGCCATGGTGGACTTCTAGCATCAACAATAAATACAAAAAGTTGCTGTCCAAGAAAACAAAGACAGGGACCCAATGATGGAAAAACATCCTCCTCAGCCTTAACAGGCAAATAAGACAACTTGTCAAATCCTCCAAGAGCTCCTTTGAGAGAAACCTAGCAAGTACTGACAAGGATACCCACAAGGCCTTTTACAGCTACGTACATAACTTAAAGAGTAGGACCCAAGCATGTTCAGAACTGGTGGCCAATGGTATAACACACAGTGACCCCACAGATACAGCGAACCTGCTAGTGGATAGGTTTATCACAGATTTCACTCCCTTATACCCCTCCAACTTGCAACAAACCCTCCCCCAACCCTCTCACCTTATGTATCTGAAGAGCAGGTCATCAAAGCCCTGTCCAAGGCAAAAAACATGGCCTCTATGAGACCAGATGACATCCCAGGCTGTCTTCTAAATAGGCTAAAACATGAACTATCATCACCACTAAGTACCCTTTTCAATCATAGCCTAACCACAGGCTTTGTTTCTGGGGAATGGAGAACAGATACAGTTATTCCCCTCCACAAAGGTGGCCTAGCAACAGACTCAGGGAATTACAGACCCATAAGTCTGGCCAGCCTCATCTGTAAGTCCAAACAACGTATCATTATTGACCTCATAAATAAAGACATATGTGACCTCCAAACTTTGGATCCTACCCAGTTCGGCTTCATGAAGGGCAGATCCTGCCTGTTAAATCTGGTGGATTTCTTTGAAAGTGTGACCAAGGTCACTGATGAGGGCAAATTTGTGCACACAGCATACCTCGACTTGGCAAAGGCTTTTGACACAATCCCACATTCAGGTATTACCGATAAACTTAGCAAACTGAATGTAAACCCCTTCGTTGTAAGATGGGTTGTCAAATGGCTCACAAACTGGACACACGCTATCAAAGTGGGTGACTCCACATCAACTAGCAGACCTGTTACCAGCAGGGTGCCACACAGGTCAGTGCTGGGCCCCCTACTGTTTGGTATATACTTCTCAGACGTTCATGTCAAAACTAAAGTGTTGTGGCTGACCAAGTTTGCAGACTGCAAACTAGGTGCAATCATTGAATCTCCCAATGATGTCAGTACACTCCAGGAGGATCTCAAACAGACCAACAACTGATGTATTAGTCATGGTCTCAAACTTGAATGCAGAGAAATGCATCATCATTCCCTTCAGCACAAAGAATGTCCCTTCACACTATTAAATCAACAATAATATCCTAAATACCCATGAAGTGGTAAGGGACCTGGGATCACAGGTTGGCCACAACCTTAACTTCAACCACCACATGTCTACCACTGTAAGGAAAGCTTTCCACGTAGCTCACTTGATTAGTAAAGGCATCTCCTCAAGAGCAAATGAGGTTATAACCCCCTATACTCGGCACTTGTCTGGCACATAATTGACTATAACGCCCCATTTGGTATGTACCTCAGAGGTTTCTAACAAAGGAGATTAAAGGGCCTCCAACATGTGCCTTACATGGACTGACTAAAGTTCCTGTCAATATACTCCATATCATATAGACTTCTTAGGGGATAATTATGCCGGGCCTACACAGCAACCCAAGACCCAAACCTAATGAACTTACTGCATATCCATAAATCATATGGGTCCAGGGCTACCAGTTAAATGGACTTAAGTATGGCCTGCAACATAAAGAGGACTTGCTGGAGGGACACATTTATCTCCCAGTAACTGTCACGTCTTTGGAACAGGCTACCAGTTCATGTGAAATGGAGCACCTCTATGACACTGTTCAAGAAGAAACTGGATGAGTGGATGGTGCACCATAAATTCTTACCAGGGATAGCACCCACAACCCTCCTGGACATGGGCAGTCATCACTAAATGCAATCTTGGGTATTGACTAGTACTTCTATGGTATTACATTGGGTTGAAATGGCTGTTTAAAATGACCTCTGGGTCAATAGCCTAGTAATCTCCTATGATCCTATACAGAATTTTTACAAAATGATTTATTCATACACTGGCTTAACTTAAATAAACTCATACTTAACCCTAAGAAAACTAAATTCAAAATCCTCCACCTTCTTTGCCATCAGAGACCTTGGTAACAACATGATAGAAACCATTAATACCTTCATATACTTAAGGCATCTAGGTAGATCAAGCACTCAACTTTCAAACCCACATTGAAAACACTGCGACAAAAATCTAATGCCTGCTTGCTTTGTTTTGGAGGGGGAGGGGGACACAGAAGATATCACAGTTTCTGTCACTATCCACCTGCAAAGTTTGCCACTGGCAAGACCATACTTAATAGCCCCACCAGAATATGGTCTGCCACTAGATGCATCAGAATAAAAAACGCAAAGCCCTCATATCCATCTCATATAAAATCTGCTGGTCCATATGCCTATTTCCCAGGTACAAACACCACTGCCTATTCCTTAGGAAAGCTAAATGATTGCCATTCAGCATAGTGGTGACCTGCTCCTTTGCTCCCTGATAAAATATTTTAAGAAATACTCTAGCCTCTTTCCACCAAATTAATTTCCAACATCCCTTGTTATGACCCATAATTTCACTTCTCCTCAGGTCTTATATTGCAAACCTCCAGAACAAAACTTTGCTGCACTGATCACAGATTTTCTCTAGCCCCCCCCCCCCAAAACAAAAAAAAAAACTGTCCACTTTCCACCATACCTTAAGGAACGCTCCTACTCCAACTCAACTGGGCAAATAGAACTGCAACACCTCTGGTCATATCATCTAAACTCCATTATTTGCAATCTCCTCTCGCATTGAACTCATCTCCTGCAGACCAGTTTTCACCATATTTTTCTTTTTTTCTGAGTCTGATTTGGTATCTTCAATTGTGCTAGTATGAATTTAGGGCAAGTTAAAAAATACTTATTCAATCTGACTCCAGACAAATTAAGGCTGGCTAATCTGTGGGAGATGAGAAGTAGCATTTATTAAAGGTTAATGGAAAATGTGTTGGAACCACTGACCTGCTGCTACTGGGAGACTGTTTTCCACTCACTCTCTGTTGGCTCTTGAGTGGCCCTCCCCTTTTGTATATTTGAGTTTGAAAACACCTCCTCATCTCGTCTGTTCATACTAGTCCTCCCATCCACAACCCCTTTTTCTCATTTTTGCACGTGGGGTAGGGGTGTCACTTCAACAGTGACAATCATCTAGAGTCAAGGTTTAAGCACTAGAAATTCAAACCAGGAATGTTCTCCCCTCAGACTATTAAAACTTCAGTTTTCTCTTTTACTCTTCCCACCATTCATACCTCTCAACCTCTTAATACAAGAAATCTCGACAAAGCCATAAGAATTGGGGGGACAAAGGCCAAAATAATTGGGCCGGATTTTAAATATTGTTTTTATAAACTTATAAAGTTCCTAGAACAATCTTTGTGTTAGCATGCATTTTCTGAATGATATTAAGTCTGAAACTCAAATGTCTACCATTATTTTGCAACTTTAGTTCTTAATGGTTTGGCAGAAAACCACAAATGTTATGATGAACAGACCAGAAATATGAGGCAAAAATTGGGACAGTTGAGATGCATGCATACCATTCAGAGCACACTACAATATGAAGACAATGCATGAATTTTGTTCCGAACTACTTTTGATATTACAATTATTGTAGCAAGTCTGCAACATCTTTGGAATCAGCTTGGGATTAATACTTCTGCTTTGCTCGTGATGAGAAAGAGCACAGGGAAATTATTTTCGAGCCTTCCTAATGACTACCAATTAGCGAATAGACTGAAAACTGTTTCTTACGTGCCAGCTTGGCATTAGTGCTACTAGTGAGAGGAGCACAGACACATTGATTCCTGATCATTTCTGGACAGTCTGTAGGCTGTGACTGGCTGGTTTTGGACCACTGTGCAGTTTAGCTCTCTCATACTGAGCTGCTGTACATGCTATCCACGAGAAAGTTGGAACAAGCCTACACTCCCATAAAACACTTGGGACAAGACTGCTAGTCACAAACAGCCTGTCAACTATTTAAAAAACATATTTGCAATTCTGGGGAGGGAAGGAGCAAAGGGACATTGATTTCTACTTGAGTGTAACTGCACTGAGACCATCACTAGTAGTAGTCAACAGGCAAATCACCATTTATTGTTCTTGGCTAACCTAAGTGGCTAAATTAGGGAGCTTTTGCTGTTCTTGGTTCCATATGGTTGCAGAAGGTGGTTCCCAGGCTACTTGTGGGCATTGTCTGCTAATGGTTGGTGAGATCTATTGAGCTGTTACTTATTTTGTGTTATAAATTAGGCAGTTTAGTGCATAAGAGTGGTACAAGATATGTACGAGGGTAGTGTGACAGCGGTGAGGTCTGCGGTGGGAGTGACAGATGCATTTAAGGTGGAGGTGGGATTATATCAAGGATTAGCTCTGAGCCCTTTCTTATTTGCAATGGTGATGGACAGGTTGACAGATGAGATCAGACAGGAGTCCCCGTGGACTATGATGTTTGCGGATGACATTGTGATCTGTAGTGAGAGTAGGGAACAGGTGGAGGAGACCCTGGAGAGATGGAGATATGCTCTAGAGAGAAGAGGAATGAAGGTCAGCAGGACTAAGACAGAATATATGTGTGTGAATGAGAAGGAGGATAGAGGAATGGTGAGGATGCAAGGAGTAGAGGTGGCGAAGGTGGATGAGTTTAAATACTTGGGATCAATAGTTCAGAGTAATGGTGAGTGTGGAAGAGAGGTGAAGAAGAGAGTACAGGCAGGATGGAGTGGGTGGAGAAGAGTGTCAGGAGTGATTTGTGACAGATGAGTACCAGTAAGAGTGAAAGGGAAGGTCTACACGAGGGTAGTGAGACCAGCTATGTTATATAGGTTGGAGACAGTGGCAGACAAAAAGGCAGGAGTTAGAGCTGGATGTGGCAGAGTTAAAGATGTTAAGATTTGCACTGGGTGTGACGAGGGTGGACAGGATTAGGAATAAGTATATTAGAGGGTCAGCCCAGGTTGAAAGGTTTGGAGACAAAGCCAGAGAGGCAAGATTACATTGGTTTGGACATGTGCTGAGGAGGGATGCTGAGTATATTGGGAAAAAGATGCTAAGGATGAAGCTACCAGGTAACAGGAAAAGAGGGAGGCCTAAGATAAGGTTTATGGATGTGGTGAGAGAGGACATGCAGGTGGTTGGTGTGACAGAGTAAGATGCAGAGGACAGGAAGAAATGGAAACAGATGATCCACTGTGGCAACCCCTAACAGGAACAGCTGAAAGAAGATGATGAGTGCAATGCTGTCCACTGCACAGCACATGGCACACCACCCTGTACAGATGCAAGCAATTAGACTCAATTATACAACCTACTCCCCCCATTCCTGTTTACTTTAGTCAGTGCAAACCAGAGCCTATTTGTGCTGTGCGGCATGTTGATTTTCAGCTGTAGAATCAGATTATTTTAGACAGATAAATTAAGCTTCAAACCTCACAGGCACAACTCTCCCTATAGCCCACATTAGTAAGCACCTGAAACCATGGATGTGTACTTTCTAATCGTCTCTGTAACCAGCCTGGTTGAAATGAGCATCCTGAGACAATGCAGCAATGTTATATTTACTGACAACCACCTGCTACTTAAACTGGCACACACAGTATGAGAGAGATATAGCTATACAATGTTATTGGAGGGAAAGATCCAATAGAAAGCCACAACAGATAAGCACATTGTCAGTATCACAGACAGCTCAGACTAAATATGTAAACCTTTATATGTAAAGACTCTTAAAAGTAACCTACCTAACCACAAAGTCCACCAAAAAGTAACATAAGAAAAAAAGTACCCACAGTGACTTCAAATGCACAACACAGGCAGCACCCACCATAATCATGTATCCTAGAGTCATATTGACTCAGTTTCCAAAGCCCATACGGCAAACATCCACAGAATCCAATATCCTCGTCATAGGTAACTCCATAGTGAATGCACAGTGATGCAGCACTCCCCAGGCTGTGCAAGGAGAGGGTCATAGTCAATTATCATGTGCCAGGATTCACATTACACAACCACTTGAGTCGTTGCACCACAAGTACACAACAGTCATAGTACACATGGGTGTTAAATGACTAAAGATGTACCTCTCTGGACCTTATTAACAGACAGGATGGAGCTCTCGGAATATGTGGCTGAGAAGAAGATAGCCTTGAGCAGTATTCTATCATTAAGAAGGAAAACACAATACAGTATCTTGTGGTGTCAAAGGGGTTACAATATACAGTCGGGGAGGAGATAAGACTGTCTTAACTGCATTGCCAGGGATAGGGATTTCTCTCTCTCCCTGAAAGGCTTTTCTACAATGGTTAAATCATGTTCATCCCCATACTGTATTGTTTAGGCAATGTCAGTCCTCTGAAGCTTCCAGCATAACAAAACAGAATCTGGATAACATTAAAGTATTGCTGCACAATGTTAGGAGCTTTAACAGAACAGAACAAAACAAAACAAAAAATCCACTCCCTACAACCACTCCTTACCCTGAAAAAAGATAAGATACAGGGTCCCAATTGAAATGACAGCACTTGTAATGTAGAGTACAGACACACTAAAAATCTAAGAGGAGAGTAAATCTTGAACAACACTTTTTTCTTAAACTTCTGTTGTGCAGGGGGCAAGCCCCCTACACCCCTAAACTTGTATACAAGCTCAGTGATTGCCATACCTCCGAGAATAGGGAATATTCCAATAAATGACACTCTTGGACGTAATAAATGCAAGTCTGCCTTTTTCATCCAGTTTCCATATTAGGGACTTGTTAAAGTGGGTCCTAACATTTCAAATAGTTATCACAGATATAAGCAGCAGAGAGACTTTTTTAAGACCAACTAAAACACTGCATCAGTGCAGGGTTTCAATGCCTACCACACTTTTAGGCTCACTGCATTAGACGAAGGCACCAAAAGCTGTGGCATTTCCATATTCTTAAAAACACTTCACCTCCAGACTCATTCAATATGATAATCTGGAACTCCAATATCCAACTTAATATTAACAAAAACCCTTACAACATATCATGGCTAACTGTAGGACCCTCTTGGACCACACTTCCTACCTAAACAGTATGAAATCCCTCTGTATTAATCCGAGAACCATTCTTCTAGTAGACTTCAAACTACCATAAACTGGGAGACTTTTACAAGCATGCTCAGAAAACTCTGGATTTCATTAGGAATTCTCTGGACCAGTCAGTCCATACCCAAACTAGAAGCAATAAACTCCTGTATTTGATCCTTATCAATATCGGACAGCTTTGCTCCCCACCAGCTGTAATGCTATCCATGGTCAAATCAGTGACATTCACCATAAGATGATGTAATTCCAATACCCCACTATTTAGAGATTATGCAAAGGTTAATACACTAAAAGTGAGTGATGACCTGGCCAAATTCAAAAGCTCCCTTTCATCTTGGCAACTGCACTGCTTATGCAAAATCCTTTACTGTCAAATTCTAAGCACATATAAATAGCTAGAGATGCATTTGTCCTCCTCAGAAACATGCTAAATCCAAAAACAAATCCCTATGGCGGCACTCAAGTTATGGGCTCTAAAATCACTGCATGCAAAAATTAATTTAACTCTCTAGATGCTAAAGATGCTTTTGCTAAGCTAAGAAAGAAACCCCGGAACAAGATCAAATCAACCAAAGTCTGATATAACCACAACACCTTCTTTATGTTAGCGTCGACTGTCTACCACCAGAAAAACTCAGCTTAAACTTCACCCCCACTTGCCAATCTATGAGCAAACAAATTTAGCTCAAACCTCACTCCCTTCCCCCCTCCAATATTCTTAGATCACATAACTGCATCCAGCTCCCCCTCTCAAATCTCCCAAGAGCAAGTCTTCAAGATGCTAAGGTAAAGAACATTACTTTTATGGGGTCAGACAACATACTACACTGCCTACTGGTCAGTTTGAAATATGAATTGTCAGACACCCACTGCATCAAAATAAGGAGTCAACAACAGTCATTCCCTTGCAAAAAGGTGGGGCTTCAGCAGACCTGGCAATTGTAGACACAAGCTTGATCAGCCTCATCTGCAAGGCTATGGAATTAATAAAGATATAGATAACCACACTCTCGACCCAAGCAACAGCATATTCATCAAGGCAGGTCCTGATTACTTAACCTGGTTAACCTCCTCAAAGTTACTGCAGCAGTGGATGACAGCAAATCATTACACACCACATATCTATACCTTGCAAAGATGTTCCAACACCATTCCACACAGGTATTGTAAATAAACTCTGAGCTAAATGTAAACCTGCAGCCAAACAGTACACACACGACTTGGGGTAAGGCAGCCGATAACCTACAATATCATTTGAAAGAATTCTAGAGTAACTCTATGCATTATGGCACTCAATTAGCTCAATACCAGGATACTAAAATGAGCAAGAGTTTAAACCAGAAAGTAGTCAGACTGTTAAACTAGCTTCACTTTAGTCAGAGAAAGTACAGTTGTGTAAGCAAATTTACCATAAGATGTTTGGATCCGTATTGAAATGTCGGTGATAAAAATGTTAAGTGCAGACAAGTCCAAAAAAAGACCAAAAACCCAGGAGCAGAGTGAATTTTGATCATCGCTCTTCTACTTTAAAACTTTTTTGCCTGATATAAGCAATTTGCATAAATACTGGAGAACCAGAGGGGCTGGTTCCTCTTGTCCTACCAACTAGAGGATACATTCTATTTGTTTCAACAAGATTTTCTAATGGTAGGATTTCTAGATTCCTTTAATACCTGCTGCATGTCCTCAGAGAAAAGGTGCCCAAGTAGGATCAAAATGTTATCTTCCAAGTAGTCAGATGTAACTTCGAGTTGAGGTGATCCCTTCCGTGCAAGTAGATTCATTTTGTAGGGATGTTTGTGGCAACTGCCCTTGGTCATTTTCATAAGGGTGCGCCACCATTGTCTGGATCAAAGGGGGAGTTACCAGTATGGTTTGTAGAGTGTCCTTTTGGATCTTTAAAAGTACTCATATTAGCAGAGGAAAGGGGGCATATAGGAACATTTCCATCCATGGAAAGGAAAAAGCAGTCTACCAGGCCTATTTTGCAAGATGTCCTGGAAGAGTATTTTAGTTTGTCTGTTGGAGGAAACAGATTTATTCTTAGAGTTCCCCATGAATGAATAAATAATCTCCTGGAAAACCTCTGGGTGTAACATCCACTCACGAAAGTTTGTTCTGGATCTGATGGGATGTGAGAAGCCTAGAGGGACAGATTGTGCAGAACTGCAATTTCCCAGGCCATCATGACTAGTTTGCATAGTGGGTAAGATCTAGTCCTTCTTTGTTTATACGTCACATCACAGTGATGTGGTCTGCAATTACAAAACATGGCCCCAGAGTCCACATATGATTCAATGTTTAATGCATTTTTCAAGGCCATCATTTTCTTGAAGTTTGTGCTTTTTCTTCAATTGATAGTCCCATACCTTTCTTCTTTGATGTTCATGAATGCTGCTCCTATGCAAAATCTGAAGTTACAGATTGAATAGGGATGGGGCATAGGCAGGTCTGTATTCAACAAGGTCTGATTCACTAAGACCTCCTTCCTGACAAATTCCAGAGCATGAATAGAAAATAAGAGGAACTACGACTACTTGCAAGACCTCTGTAGATGACTGGAAGCACTGACTATTACCTTATCCTGCACTGTTTGAAGTATATACCCAAATGGACGGGGGGTAAACTTTCAGCTTTGCATTGCCATCCTTGTTGCAGAGTCCACACTGACTTGAAAAACAATTTCTCATGTGTAGTCTAACCAGTGGAAACCTTGTATCCCTGAACCCTAAGCTAGTCCACTGCAGTGGACGTAGGTACACTAGGAAATGGAGATGGTAGAATGCCACTTTTTCTAGGGGAGATAAATCATCATAAGGGATGTGTTCAGGAGGCATTCCATAAATGTCAGTCAAGACAGGGGAAGAGAGAAGATTTCTCTAGGCTGAGATTAAAACTTAGATTTTGAAACAGATTTGTGACAAAAAGGAATCCAGTGGTTTTGTTAAAAATCTACAAAGACAATTATCCAGACAGGGAAAAATATGATCCCCTGTAGCCAGCAAAAAGCAATCACTGGAGCTAGACATGTTATGGACACCCTTGGAGCAATGGAAAACCCCAAGGGTAAGGAAGAGAACTGAAAATGTAAAGCAAACACAAAAAAACTTAAATAGAGTCTGAAGTCTCACTATATTTCTATGCAGACAAGTGCCTGTGATCCAGAGTAACCACAAAGCCATTCGGGGAGGAATAAGGGGAAAAGAGTTTGATTTTCTGGAAGTAGAGGAATTCTTAGGTCAGGAGGGAAAGTGTTACAGTGCCACTTGTATACATTCTGAATTATTTGCAATACTCAGGAATCTGTTGTGATTTGTTTCCAAAGATGGAAAGTGAAAACCTTCTCACTAGTTTGAGAGAATGGGCAGGGTGTAGAAGAGAATGTCTTGGGACAAGTAGATAGTTATGCATTTATCTTGATATGAGATGGAGTTTAGGTTCTACTTCATTTTTTTTGACTCCTCCCATCATTATACAGTGACCTCCACTTATAAGCATGATCCATTTGTAGGTACGTTGCATATTCAGCCCCATCTGAACTCAGACCATTTAAAAGAAAGTCAACTTAGTTTATAAGAACCAGTAATAAGGGCAAATTCTGGCTATAAGCATAAACATTTTCGGTCCTGCTTGAGCATCACTTGGCCTACCTGTTTGACTATAAACACAGATTTCAGTAGTCAATTGTAAGTTGACCTTATGCTGCTCATAGACCAACAGCCAAAAACTCAAAAAAAATCTGACTTCCTGTCTGCTTGACACCCACAGACACTGCACAGGGTCAGACAGAATGTGTTCAATGTGCAGACTTCTGTTAAATAGCTGACAAGACATTGCTTTGTTTCAAGTATGGGATGGTCAAAAACAAGTCACTGCCTTTGGCTGAACAAGCTGACATTGTAAAGAGACTGGAAGCCATTCAGAGTCAAACCTCAAATGTTAAGAGTTCTGGCGTTCACCCCGGCAAAATATTATGGATACTTATAACATTCCTGATGATTGGCAGAATAGCAGCAATCCAAATAGAAAGTGCAAGAGGGCTGGAAAAAACTGAGAATGTTTAAACATCACTTCATTGGTTCAGTCAAGCACACAGTCCACAACTGCTGGTTAGTAGCTCACTGTTGATGGGAAGGATCAATAGTCTTATTGAAAGTCTCAGCATTACAGATTTCAAAGCAACAATTTGCTGGCTGTAACAGTGGAAAGAAAAATGGATAAAGGTCAGGGGAGAAACAAGATGCCAGGGATTTCAGTACAGTGTGATGGGTTACTCAGATTTTACTACACAAAGACTAAAAGCCACATGAAATTTTTTAAGCTGAGGGGACTGCTTTATACTGGAGGGGTCTCTCTGATGGAATACCCACTTTCCAACACACAGAACCAACTAGTGGCAAAGTTCCCAAAGAACATGTCAGTCCACAGGTAGCATGCAGTATGGATGGTAATGAAAAGCTGGAACTTTAACCATTGGAATTTTGCACACACATAAGGCAATGGCCAGTGTTTCTACTCATCTCCCGAGGTCTTGCAAGCCCTTTGGTCACTTCCTTCAGCTTCTAGGATAGTCCTCCCCTCTGAAGACAAGGCTGTGGCAAAATACCAAAGCAGCATGGAAAGACTGGCCTCCTAGCCTCTGTCCCTAGGAGACTGGACAGAATCCTCTGACCTGAAGCTGTTGGATCAATAATCCTGTCCTAGGCTGAGACTGCATGTTCCCCAAACAGCCTGGCATTGAAGCCTTTGGGACCAAGGGCTCAAAAGGCTAAAAGTCTGATCCGACAGCAGGATCTTGAATGTGACTGTCACTTCCCAGAACCCAGCAGTCCATCTTCCACTGAAAGACGAGTATTGAACCACTACAAAAAGTATATGCATCTTTCCTATTTTCAAATGTTGGTCAATCACACTGTTATGAATCTGTATTTCATGTCTGTACCATAATTAATTGTATTTCTTTTTAAGGATATACTGTTGCATATCAAATGACTTAATATTGTTAATCTATTTAGTATGTGCTTAGAATTCTCTACTGCATATTCTGGAGCTTTTCTCCCCGGGTCTCCACTGAAAATGGGTGTCTGCCCAGATGGACATTACCCGGTAAACAAATGTAATAAATAAATAAATTTTGCCTTCTCCTAGGCCACTCAGTATCTGTCTCACATTATGGCTCCAACATGATATTGAGGATAAAATGTCTAAAATGCTGGCAAAACCATCTGATGAAAGTATCTAACCTAAGCTTTTCACTAAAGCAGCTATCTGATAAATCAAACTTTACCACAAATCACACAGCAAGGAGTGAAAGCACTGATGCTCCATTTAACAGTAACCAAACTTGTTCAGCCCCCATTTTAAGAATAAACTGGAGAACAGTGAGACAGAAGGGAAAATTCACTGATGCGGGTGTCAGTTTAACTCCCCCCTGCTCATTTTAAAGAATGTAAGATTCTGGCAGTTATGGTACTGGTGCAGCTGACAGCAATCATCATGGACAGTGGCAAATTTCAAAACAGGCGCCTACCCCAAGTGTGCATTTTCATCCCAATAAGGACGAAACGTTCCAAGTTTGAAGAGACAGCAGCAAAATCCCTGATGTCTTGCCAGTCTGTCCTACTTTGGAGGTGGATGGCCACCATACAAGACACAGGGCTGCAGACTACAATACATAGACACAATAAGATTGCCTTTCTAACCCCATTGCCAGCCTCTGTCCCTTCCCAATGTTCCATCTGATTAGTGATAAAAGTTAAGGTTCTGAGCCTCCTACAAAATCCAAGGGGTGCCACAAGACCAGACTAAAGGGTCTGGCCATTACTACAAATTATCTAGTTTCCAAGAGAAACCAAAACCTAAAAACCTCAGGTTGTTTCTGTACAGACAAGTGAGTAAATCACTTCTGTAAAGGCAATACGTCAAAACTGTACCTGCATCACAAATCAATGGGCAGTATCCCAGAGGGGCAACGAACCACATGATGCCATACAGAATGGCTTTGTGAAACCCTGCCCAACGCATACAAATAACTTGCTGTATCTTATCCAGTAATTAAGCAATGTTCTTTAAAAAACTATAAATATAGAGAGTGTTTAGACAACTGCCCTCTCTTCTATTTCAGAGCAGATAACTCTCTTGGCTCTTTCTAGGGCTTTATTTTTCTTTTGTCTAAATATTTGCAGAAAACTAAAGTAAACTTTTTTCCTGTTCTAAATAACTCATTCCACTAGTTTTCCTTCCTTAGCACATAATAAAAAAATGCTGAGCTTACATTTTTATGCCAACCAGTACTCCGCTGCAACTTAGGTTAACCTCCTACCTGAATAGACTGCCACCAGATAAAGACATCTAATGATTTCCAAAGTGCTGATTAGGTTAACTAAAAATTTGCCATCCTGTGAGTTTACCAACCAAGCAAAGCTAGAAATTCAGTAGCCAGTTTTTTTTAAAAACATCTCATTAGGGGCACTAGACAAATGGCACAATGCCAGAATAGCAACTTATGGAGAGACTAAGATGGCCGCTGTCCTAGAGACACTGTTGTTTATAAGCTCTATGAAATCTAACACTAATCTCTAATTTCTAAGGTAGAGAGATTGTTTTTTCTACTCAAAATACCTAACTTGATAACTTACTCTACGCATACAAACTATTCAACTACCTGAGACTGGAAGCAGTACGTTGAAAATAAACAGATTACCTCGGATCATGTGGGCTCTCCAGTGCATGTGGTCAACTTGCTCTCTGCCATGTGCTTGCTACTGCTACATTTCTCGGCCTAAAAAGACAAAATGCCAGTGGATTTTGACTCTATGGACACTCAAACTTCTAAAGCTAAATTTTCACTGATTGCTTCTCCAGAAAAGGATACTTTATCCAAGAGACCTAGAATGGTTAAGCAGCAAGAACCTAGTAAAATGTCCAGTAAAAACAAATCTGAACTTACAAGCCTAGAGGAACTTAAACTAGCATTACAGCCTTTACAACTGGCTATCCAAAGCTTTTCATACCAGTTAAAAACCTTTGACGAATCTATCAATCAGATTATAACCTGGGTTGAGAAAAGGGAAGCTAAAACCCTTGAAAATGAAGTCAAAATTGAAACACTGCAGAAAGAATCTTCATCAAACACAAAGTACATACAAGAACTGCAACAGAAAATACTGGACCTGGAAACAAGATCCAGATGCAACAACATTATCTTAAGAGGTTTGCCGGAAAGCATGGACCAATCTAACCTGTTGAATACAATTCTTAATATTTTTGCCATCTTTCTGGAAAACACTGCTGAAGCTAAACAAATAGTTATTGAGAGAGCCCATAGAGCTTTTTGCCCCCTTTTAGACTACACCAGACTACGTCTGGTCTATGTCAAACTTCTTAACTACCAAGATGTCAGCAAAATTCTTGCACTGGCAAAATAAAAAAAAGAAATCAGTTACATGGAATCATAGAAAAACTCACTAAGCTAGACATCAACCCCTATATCACTAGGTGGGGTTGCAAACTGACTCACAGATAGAACCCACAGTGTGAAAGTAGCTGACTCCAAGTCAGACTGTCAACCAGTCACGAGTGGAGTCCCACAGGGTTTGGTCCTGGGTCCTCTCCTGTTTGGTATCTACTTCTCTGAAGTCCAGGCCAACATGAAGGGACTCTGGCTGACAAAGTTCGCAGACGATTGCAAGTTGGGAGCCATAATTATCTCCCCAAGTGATGTTGACATCCTACAGAAAGGCCTCACAGACCAATTACTGGTGTCAGAACCATGGCCTTAAGCGCAATGCCAAAAAATGCGTCATCCCCTTTGGGAAAAACCCGGTTCCCATGAATTACCACATCAATGATAGTCCATTGAATAACAGAAGGCATCATAAGAGACCTGGGAACACAGGTTGACAGCAACCTATCTTTTGACCACCACATTGCCACTGTGGTCAGAAAGTCCTTCTATGTGGCACATCTCATTACTAAGGGTTTTGCATCCAGGAAGAAAGAGGTCATTGTCTCCCTCTACTATTCCCTCATTAGGCCAGTCATCGAGTACAATGCCCCATTTGGCATGTACCTCACTAGACACCTACAACTGGAGAGGCCATAAAAATACCTCACAAAGAGGATCTTGGCCTTAAACACTTGTCCTATATGGACAGACTCAAAAAACTCCAACTATTTTCTGTCTGATATCGCCTACTTAGAGGCGATCTCTGCTTGACTTACAAAGCCATTTCTGACCCAGCTCTGTTAGAAATGCTACATCTAAAGAAATCCCAATCCCTCCACTCTACACACTCCAGAGACCTCAACCTCATTACCACAAATCAACAGAACAAGCTGGAGGGACAGGTTCGTAACCCAGAGACTGCCCATGCTATGGAATAGACTTCCCATATATGTCAAGTGGAGCACCTCACTGGCCCTCTAAGAGAAATCTTGATGAGTGGATGGGAAATAAAAAAATTCACCCCAGGGATCAGGATCACTCCAGTGACTCTACTTGACAGAGACACTGGGAACTAAGGTTGGGTGGCACGATGCCAGGGTAATCCTATTGGCTAGGCTTGTAAAGGCTCCAGAGCCATTAGCTTAGTACACACCTATGAACATGGAATGCAGCTAAAATCTTTTTTTTAACCAAGTCCTGCCACTACAGATTAAACAAGAAAGACAGAAACTATCCCCCTTCTGTGCCTATCTAATACAAAACCAAATCAAATTCCAGATGAAATACCCTCATACTCTCTCCTTTCAGCACCAAGGCTCCAAATACACAATCTCCAATGTAAAAGAATCTTAATCAATTTTTTCCAGCGTTTTTAAAACTGTTCCTATTGCCAATACACCAAAATGCTGAGACCGAGAACTTTTTACTTATCTACATACTCCAGCAGCATGAGTTCCTATATTCTGACCTCATAACCAGAGATTTTAATGCTTAGATATTCGTTTTAGCACTCACCACGGCTAAATACCAGCTTTTTGGATGTCTGGAGCATCTCTCTCCATGGGGAAGCAGTTATTTTGCTCCATACCATGATCGCCATGATTCTATGGCCCTGGGTATCCCCAAAAACACTTCATTTCAACTCTGACCTTCCTACCCAGACTGCAACATTCTCTTAAAGGGATTCAGCATCAAAAATGAGTTTTACAGCAATGAATTTAATCTGATAGTTTTTTTAGTCCTTTCCTCACTTCTAAACAACGAAGCTCCATCAAATAAGGGTTTTGTGAGAAAATCGTAAAAACAGTCGGTTCTGCTTTTTTCAATACCCTTGGATCATCGCTGCTGTTTGTCTTGATCCAGTCACAATACTGCTGCTGTTTATTCACAGGACATTACATCAGCTTTCTCTGGAACTACACAGCTAAGTGCACAATATGTTTTGATGCTTTACTTGTGTAACTTTTCTAGGCTACATCTAGGATGTTGAATTAAGCTGTTTTATTGCATTTAACATGGCTCAGCTCTCTTAGCTTATAAATATATCCATTTCCTACTACCACTGACCCCACTTTTGCTGAGCTTAGTTATTCTTAGTACCTTTATTTTCAAGGCAGTTCACTGTTAAATCCACTGCCTCTCCTACAAACACTTTTTTTATTCTTCTACGGGTTTTTTAGGGGCTCCCATCCATTTTCTTGCATAGGAAACTGTAACTTGTTAGTGGTTTGACCTTAGCCCTATGCCATATTCATATCGCAATGCCTTCATATCAAAAGAAGATGCTAAACTCAGACATAAAATACCATTTAAATATGGAAGAATGTCTTATCAAGCTGATGCATTTCCTTTCAGGGTGTTTGTGGGCATGGTTCATGAAAGTGTTGCAGAATAACCATCTCTTCTATGAAGGTGAATGCTCACTCATTTACACTGAAGGACTACCGACCTGTAGCAGTCGTCCCCTTTTGTATGAACTGGGTTGTGTCAAAAACTATACCTGATAACATTACTTACTGTTTGCTATTATGCTAAATGTTAACGAGTTTTCTTTTTCTTTTTTCTATTTGTCAGGAATTGTCAGTTGTGAAATGTTAACAGCTATACTGGTTTCCTAGTTTAAGCTCATGTTGAAATTTTATGGTTATATTATACTGTTTATCCTGCCTATACGTGGAGAAGACTCTATTTATGTTATTTTCATGCAGCTCACCATGAGTCGTGACATTTTTTTTTTACCATATTTAGTTATTCAATTATATCTCAAGTGAGATTTACCAAAATCATGCCCAGCTCCTACTCTCTACCTTACCTTCCTAACTTTACTAAGAGCTAGAGATTTTGCAGTTGACATATTAGGAAATCATGCTATCTATACTCTGTCTATATTACTTTTTAACCTTGGGATTGTGTGTTATTAGAAATATAACATTAAGAGATCACCTACTTACTAACCTTTTCAGTGTATATAAACTTTAGATCTCTATCACCTACATTCCCTTTCTCTTCCGGGCTAAGTAGGTTTGTGATTAGGCACAAGGTAATTGCAGGAAGAGACTTCGGGACCTTGTTCCATAGCAAGGGAAGTCTTTGCGAAGGGAATCTATCCCTCCAGCATGTTCTATTCATTGTGCTGAGGTTTATATCCATAGAGCGTGTAGCTTGAGTAGATTTGGTTTTGCTAAGATGGAGCATGTTCAACAGTTCTGGGTTGGACATGGCTCTGTATGTTAGACACTATACTCTCTAAAATCTGTCCCTCCTTCTCTCCCATCTGTGCCCATTGAACCAATCACAACGCTGACTTGCTCCACATTTTTTGGAACAGTAAATGTTTTTACAGACTCTGGTGCTCCCTCAGAGTACAACTGGAAAAAAATGGGATACGAGAAATTGACTCTGTCTTGGAAATTCTCAATATTACATATCCCTCCTACAGGATTATCCAAACTCCAGACTTGTATCTTCATAACACTCTTTTCCCTTATCAAATTCTATATCACTCTTAACTGGAAATACAGAGCTCTTCTCACTTGGGATGGATTTAAACAACTTATTATCAAAATCAAATGAAAATAAATATTCCAGCCACAGGAAGCAAACAAATACTAAAAAACGTCTTTATTAGCACAACAGACTTAAAGCTTTCACCTTACATATAACACGCTTCTTCAGAGTCAATTACAATACATCTAGCACTCTCCTTAAGTAACCCAGTGTAAAATATGCATCCAATTAAATACTTCATCTCATTTAAAGACATACAACACAATTCAATACATTTAAATGTTCATTTGTATATAACAAACCAAAATTATTTTTACAAGAAATTCATATATGACATGTTTTTTTTTTTTAAATTGTTGCTGTACATATTCAACATGTGCAATTAAGCAAACTAGGCAATACTTGTTTTCTTTTTTCTATACATCCAGAGCCCTTTGTTTTAATATTGGTATCAGTGAAATAGCATCATTAAGTCCTGGAGCTACTGTGGCATTTAGTCTAAGTTGCCATTTTACCTCTCTTGACTCAACCTCCAATTTTTCATCTCCCCATTTTCTTTCTGCACCACTCTATCACAATAAAAATAAATGTTTTAAACTCAACACATGTAACACTGTGAAGATAGAGGGCATTGTGCACATCTTTGTTTTTAATGGCTCTAAGGTGCTCGCTTATTCTATTCCTGAGCCTGTGTGTGGTTTTGCCTATATAAAATCCAGGGCAGGAGGTACAGGTTGCTAGATAAACCACATTGGTAGAGTTGCAATTACATTTACCAGGACATTTTAAGGTCAAATTTGAACTAGTTACTGATACATACGGGCCATCATTAATGAACTTGCAAAACCTACAGGTCCCACATTTAAACATTAATGACCTATATTGCCTTACTCTATCTTGATTTCTGAGCCCTTCCAAGATATTCTTTAAATGTCTACCCCTGCTATAAGCCACCAAGAAGTTTCACCTTAGTGTCTTGTTTTGAAAAACAAGTCTCAACTTTTATAAATGATGTTAACTATAGTCGGGGTCAAGTTGTTGTACTGCAGCACAATGGGATCCCCTTCCCTACTTTTGTGGGTAACTTCTTGTAGCCCCCCCCCCACCCTTTTGTAACATCGGTGGGTATAATGCATGCCTCTTCTTTTATTTCACATTTCACTTTCGTCAGAATCTTTACTGGGTACCCCCTCTCCATAAACAAACCTATCAAAGTGCATAGTTCATTGTCAAAAGTTCTCTCATCATTAATGAGACAGGAATACCTCACCATCTGTCCCTTTATTATACTTCTTCTTTGATGTTGGGGATGACAGCTGTTATAGTGAAGTAGAGTGTTAGAAAAGGGTTCTTTCCTAAAAATAGTGCTATGAAGCTTGTTATCCTCTTCATTAACCCAAAGATGTATATCCAGGAAGTCTATTTCTTTAGAACCCATCTACTAGTAACCTTCAAAAATGAAGTTGTGGAATTCAAGTACTCAACAAATTCTATGGCTTCCTTTTAATTCCCTTGCTATAAAATTAGGATATCATCCAAGAATCTGTTATAAGTTTTGATTTTCTCCATATAAGGGGTGTAAAAAATGTGTTCTCTCCCATTCCAGTAATACCAGGTTGGCAAATACGGCAGGGGTGCATTTCACCTCATAGCCAAACCTAATATCTGGTTGAATAACCCCCCAAAGGCAAAAAAATTGTTTCTCGGAACAATTTCCATGATTTCCACCAAAAAATTGACTTTGGTCTTGTCAACCTGCTCACTTTTCAATAGACTCTCCTGAAAAATATCAAGCCCACTATCATGTGGAATAACAAAATAAGTTTATGACATCTACTGTCAAAAATGAACAGTCTACTTCCCTGCTTGATTTCAGTCTTTCAAGACAATGCCAGGAGTTCTTAACAATATGTTAGGCATCCCTCACCACTGGCCCTACTGTCCTATCGACCCAAGCTGCCAAAGGCTCAGTTTTTGATACCTTTGCTAATACAATAGGTCTAAAGGGTGGATTTTGTGGGTTTTTGTGGATTTTAACAATGCTGAAAATTTTAGGTGTTATAGGTTTCTCCACTGTGAGAAATTTAAAAAAAAAACATGTTTTATATATGAATTTCTTGTAAAAATATTTTTTGTTTGTTATATACAAATGAACATTTAAATGTATTGAACTGTGTTGTATGTCTTTAAATTAGATGAAGTATTTAATTGGATGCATATTTTCCACTGGGTTACTTAAGGAGAGTGCTAGATGTATTGTAATGGACTCTGAAGAAGCCTGTTCTATGTAAGGTGAAAGCGCTAAGTCTGTTGTGCTATTAAACAAGTTTTTTAGTATTCATTTGCTTCCTGTGGCTGGAATATTTATTTTCATTTTATTTTAGTTTGTGTGTCAGTTGACACCTTTGTTTTTATTTAATTAACTTTTTATCAAACACTTACTTGCCCATAAATATCTGAAATACACACAAAAACTTTCCTCACACTTTACTGAATACTGGGACACATTATTTGATCTCATAGGTAGGTACTAGGCTATTGGCCCAAAGGCCTAAGTAAGCCTACCCAACAAGGTTCCCTGGCTTACGCCACCCAAGAAAATAATTTCTGTGGCCCTGTCGAGCAGAGCCACAGAAGTGATCCCAGGGTTGTATTTCCTATTTCCCATCCGCTCATCAAGATTTTTCTTGAAGAGTGCTAATGAGGAACTTTGCTTGACATAGATGGGTAGCTTGTTCCAGAGTATGGGAAGTCTCTGGGACAGGAATCTATCCCTCCAGCATGTCCTGTTTATTGTGGTGACAAGGTTTAGATCCCTAGAGCATGTAGCTCGGAGGGATTGGGATTTCTTTAGGTGCAGCATGTCCAACAGCTCTCGGTTTGACATAGCTTTACATGTTAGGCAGAGATCACCGCGGAGTAGGCGATATGCTACAGAGTAAAGCTGGAGTTTTTTGAGACAGTCAGTGTAGAGCATCTGTTTGAGGCCAGTAATCCTCTTTTTGAGGTACTTTTTATTTTATTTTATTTTACATTTGTTGACCGGGCTAGTCTAGCTGGATACATATCCTTTTTCAGTAGAGGCCCGAGGAGAAAAGCTCCAATAATGAGAAAAATAACACACTACAATTAGTTAGAGGTATATTATAAGGATAACAAATCAGTATGACATAAATATATACATGGTAGAAGAAAAAAAATGCTAAGCTAATGTGGTATGATGACATGGGTACAAGTGGGGTAAGTCAAATGGTAGAGAAGAGCTTTTGAGTGAGAAGAGTGAAGGGAACTATGAAACCTATAGGAATTAGTCTGGGTTTAGACATGGGCACAACCAGTGGGACTTTAAGTATTCTCTGAGATTGTTTTTGAATTGGTTAAGTGATGGCACGAGTCTAAGGTGGTTAGGAAGGGAGTTCCAATGCTTTCCAATAGATTTAGCATAAAGAGCGTCACCGCCCAAGTTATTAGATTTGATGGTTGATACTTGGTTACTATTTGAAGACCTAAGGGAACTTAAGTTGGTGTATGGGGTCAGGATTTTACTCAGTGAGGGGGTTTTGTCTGGTTGATTTATAATTTTAAATGCTTCGGTGAGTTGATTGAATTTAAGAAGATTGGGCAGTTCTAGCCAGCCTAGTTTCCTGAGGTTGAGGCAATGGTGGGTGCGATAGGGTGTTCCTGTAATAAATCTGGCTATATGGTGGTAGGTGGTAGAAAATTTATTGAGCTCACGTTTATTGAGGAAGGAAAATATAGGGGAGACATACAGTAGGGTGGTAAGGAGATGAGTGCGGGCAATGGTTAATCTAGCATGAGGAGTGAGAAAGTTCCTGATTCTGTACATTGAACCTAGTTTCTTGTTAACTGACTTGATGGTTTGGGCAATGTGCATATCAAATTTGAGCTTATGGTCAATAGTGACACCTAATAGCTTGGTGTGGGAGACGGGCTCAATGATGGTGCCATTAAAGGATTCGACATAAAAGGACCTAGAATTTGCAGGTTGTGGCTCAGGGGGTAGAGTGGTAGACGAGGGGAAAAATAGGAGTAACTTGGTTTTAGTTGGGTTAAGTATGAGTTTCAGGTCAGAGAACCATTTTTCAACTTTGGCAAAACATAGTTGGGTGGCAGTTTGGAGTTTCTGGAGAGAGAGATCAGAACAGATCAGGGTGGAGTCATCTGCATATTGTATACAAGTGGTTCTAGGGATGATTGTGTGAAGATCATTAATAAAAACAGAGAAAAGAAGGGGGCCAAGTATGGAGCCTTGTGGGACGCCAATGTTGCTAGGGAGTAGTTGAGATAGACTATTATGCCATAGGACTGCTTGGTGCCGACCAGAAAGGTAGTCCTTGAACCAGTTGAGTGTCAAGTTGTCCAGATGAAAGGTTTGCAGGGTGTGGAGTAATAGCTGGTGGTTTACCATGTCGAAAGCTTTTGATAGATCAAGAAAGAGCGCAGAGGATATAAGTTTATTGTTACGGTTGTTGTTTATTGAGTCGACAAAGGAGAGGAGGGCAGTAGTAGTACTGTGATGGGGGCGAAAGCCATGCTGGGTAAATGATAGCAGATTATTGAGGGTGAGGTGGTGGAGGAGTTGTTTGTGAATACACCATTCTAAAATTTTTGCTATTGGAGAAAGTATTGCGATGGGCCTATAGTTAGATGTTTCAGTGGAGGAGCCTCCTTTGTGAAGTGGAATGATGTATGAGATTTTCCAAATGGGGGGGGGACGGTGGCCTCGGTTATGGATCTGTTAATCAAAATTGATATGGGATAGGCAATGACATCAGAGGTTAATTGGAGGTATTCCGCTGGGAGACGATCGGCCGCAAGGGTGGATGGTTTCAGTTTTTTTAGTAAGGTACGAATATAGGAGGTGGATACTGCTTGTAGTTTAAAGGAGAGAGGAGGTGAGTCAGGAGGAAGAGTTAATGATGGGGAAGAGGTAGGTAGATGATTGGCAAGGGACTGAATGGTCTCCGTAAAAAAAATGTTAAAGGCATTGGCTATCTCTTCAGGTTTATTACTAGTAAGTTTCTCGGGTATAGGGGTAGAGGATTTACCAGGATGGAGGAGGTTGTTGAATCCAGCCCAGAACTTTTTTGGGTTAGTCTGATGTTTGTCCTGGAGGTGACAGAAGTACTGTTTTTTATCTCTAGCGATGTCTGATTTTGTGGAGTTTCTGAGTGATTGAAATTTAATATGATCTAGGGGAGTTTTGGTGGCTCGCCATTTGTTCCAAGCCTGGTCACGAAGTTTAATTTTTGCTTTGGTTTCTCTTGTAAGCCAGGGAGTTATGCGATTTTTAGTTCTAATTAAACGATTTGGAGCGTGGGAGTCAAGGATGCTTAGGAAAGTGTCATTAAAGTATGACACGCTCTCGGCTAGGGGAAGAGAGGTTAGGGTAGACCAGTTGCAGAATTTTAGTTCAGCTAGGAATAGATCTAGGTTGAACTTTTTCCTGTTTCTGATAAGTTTATGTAGGGGTGGATTGGAAGTACAAAGCTTGTGCTTTATAATATAAGTGACAAGGTGGTCACTTAAGTCATTGGGGAGGGTACCGGTAGAATAATTGTTAGCAGCTTTATTGGTGAGAATCCAGTCAATGGTACTCTCCTTTTGCTGTGCGTTACCAATTCTGGTAGGAGCTGTGATATTTTGGGAGAAGCCATATAGATTGATTGGGTGGGGATATGTCTTGGCAGAGCAGTGGGACCAGTCAATATTAAAGTCCCCTAGTATAATGGTTTCCTGAGGGTAGTTTGCGGCTAACCAACTTAAAGTAAGCTCAAGGTTTTCAAGGTTTTTCCCTGGTGGGATATAGATTACTACTAGATTAATACATTTATGGGAGTTTAGGCAGATCTTCAGTGCAATAAGTTCAATATTAGAGACCTGGGGGGGGGGGTGCAATGTGTTCCTAATGATGTTAAGTCTGTTTTTAAACATTACAGCTATTCCCCCACCCTTTTTGGTTATTCGATCATTCCTTAGGATATTATAGCCAGGTGGGAGAATTTCTTCATCCTTTGTGGCGGGTTTCAGCCATGTTTCTGAGAGACACATGATGTCTGGGGAGTGTGTGGCTATCATAGCATGTAGGCTGTGTACTTTGTTGTTAATGCTTCTTAGGTTGAGGTGAAAGATGAGGAGGGAGGTATTAGGAGTGTGGGGTAGTGTTGAGGTGGGAGGGTCTAGATGAGTGGTGGGGCCTGGATTGGGATGAATGTCACCATGTTGAGTAATACATTGTTTTAGGTGATCTAAAATGTTTTGAAGTTTGTAGAGTATCTTAAGGTTAGATTTATTATTAGGTGATCTAGGGTAGTGGAGGGTTGGTAGAATATGATTAAGGCCTAGAGATTTTGCAATAAGGGAAGAAGGAACTATAAGGTTAGGTGTTAGGTGTAGGCAAAAGGTAGTGTGGGCATTGGGGAATGGAATTCCTAATAGTGTTTGGTGTTCATAGCGAGATAAAAGGTAAGGGATGAAAAGGAGTAGAGTTAGTGAAAAGATAAAGGAATACTTGGTTTTACCCATGGTGGTGAGTAAATGGTAGTTGGTGGGGTGGGAGGATTTGGAGGGCATGGTAAGTTGAGTGGGATGGCTGAGTGTGTGGGAGGAGGAGTTATTAATCAGCGGACCGCCGCAAATGGAGGGGAGGGAGGTGGGATGGGCTAGATGTATCTATAAACTTAGAGGTAGTGGGGGCGGGTGGGATATGGGGGCAGGGTGGGGCGCAGAGCAAGCCCGAGCGGAGCGGGGGCGAAGCGGAGCAGGGAATACACCTGCCTGGAGGTTGCAGGGCCTTAGTTTCAGTAGGATACAGATGTAGGCTCCAAAGGTTGAAAAGGACCTTTCGACTTCAAGACCCTGGAGTTATTGGAGGGTAAGGATTAAATACATAGAAATTCAGAAAGGTACTGTTGAGTTTGCAGCCTACAGAACTTAGTCTTGGTAGGTGTAATTACTGTTTGGATATAGCTTTTACCCTGTAAGTCTTTTTTAGCTAAAGCAGATTAATATCAGGATAATTGCTTTTACCCTTATAGTCCGTTTTAGTTAAAGCTGATGCTGATTGTTAGATTGTGCATTCGCACCGTGGTGGGGTTAATTCAGAGCCGACACCAGGAACCAAGGAGCCATGCGATAGGTGTTTAGTGGGGGGGGTACCTGAAATAGGATAAAGGAGATAAACCACGTTTTAGAGGCAGGTTAAATGCAATAATATATGCTTAGACACTTCAATTATATATAGCTATAAGTAGTAAAAGGTATGTTGAGATAAGCAGTGGGAGAGAGGTATGAAAAATACACAAAACCATGCATCAACGAGCTTCACATACATAGGCGTTGAGACATTTAGTAGAAAGGCAGGTACATTATTGTTGCAGCCTAGCGCTGTTATAAAACATACGTACAGGCTAGTACTTCTAGTATTGTTAGATTAGCTATAGATTCCAGTGTGAAGCAACTACCATATACAGCCTTAAACGCTGACTACTCAGCGATAAATAGACCTTCACTCAAACACAGATAGAGACATTCTTTTAAGCAGGAGAAACTGTGCGACTAAACATTCATTGAGCTGCAGTTATAAACAAACAAATTTCCCATGCTGTAGAAGTACACTCTAGGAAATGGCTACCCTACGATTGCTAGGCACTAGATGGTACGTAGGATAGATAAACTTTAAAACAGCAAGAGAACAGAGAAAGCAAGCAGTACTTTAATCAGCAGTAATAGTCAAATTAACCACGCTTAGCGTCATCCAGGCTAGGAATGCCAACAGTTGTGCAGATGCTTGCAAGCGTCAGGTCCAAACGCTAGGAGCAAGTGAATCGGTTGGTCATCCAGTGAAGAAACCAGCATCAAATACACTGACCCATTACAATGCAAAACACAATCTAGCCCAATTCAACCTAGCCACAACATGAGACCATTCAAGACTAGCAAGAATGGCTGCCCAAGAGCCCCCCGGCTGAGCCGTATCACCTTCAGAGCAAAAGCGGAGCAGGGAATACACCTGCCTGGAGGTTGCAGGGCCTTAGTTTCAGTAGGATACAGATGTAGGCTCCAAAGGTTGAAAAGGACCTTTCGACTTCAAGACCCTGGAGTTATTGGAGGGTAAGGATTAAATACATAGAAATTCAGAAAGGTACTGTTGAGTTTGCAGCCTACAGAACTTAGTCTTGGTAGGTGTAATTACTGTTTGGATATAGCTTTTACCCTGTAAGTCTTTTTTAGCTAAAGCAGATTAATATCAGGATAATTGCTTTTACCCTTATAGTCTGTTTTAGTTAAAGCTGATGCTGATTGTTAGATTGTGCATTCGCACCGTGGTGGGGTTAATTCAGAGCCGACACCAGGAACCAAGGAGCCACGCGATAGGTGTTTAGTGGGGGGGGGGGTACCCTTATAGTCCGTTTTAGTTAAAGCTGATGCTGATTGTTAGATTGTGCATTCGCACCGTGGTGGGGTTAATTCAGAGCCGACACCAGGAACCAAGGAGCCACGCGATAGGTGTTTAGTGGGGGGGGGGGTACCTGTGTGTGAGGAGAGTCGTACTTCTGTGGTCTTTCCAGCTGCTGCAGATGTCTTGTGAGGTACATTTCAAAAGGGGAGTTGTTCTTTATAATGGGTCTAATGAGTGTCAAGAAGAGGGGAACAATGACCTCTTTTTTCCTGGATGAGAACCCTTTTGTGATGAGGTGTGCCACGTGGAAGGATTTCCTGACTACTGTGGTGATGTGATTATTAAAGGAGAGACTACTGTCCACCTGGGGTCCCAAGGTCTCTTATCACACATTCGGCATTAAGTACACTGCTGCCTATGTGGTAGTTCATGGGTACAGAGTTTTTGCCAAAGGGGATGACAATGCAGTTTTTGGCATTGAGCTTGAGGCCATGGCTCTGACAACAGGCATGTCTCAGTGAGGCCCCTCTGTAGGATGTCCACATCATTTGGGGACTCGACTATGGCTCCTAGTTTACAGTCATCTGCAAACTTCATTAGCCAAAGGCCTTCTGTGTTAGCCTGTACTTCAGAGAAGTAGATACCAAACAGGAGAGGTTCCAGGACTGAACCCTGTGTTACTCCACTTTTCACTGGTTTGAAGTCAGATTTGGAGTCTGCAACTTTTGCAGTGTGGGTATCTTTGATGAATATCGATACTCCCCCTCCTTTTGTGGTTCGGTCCAAGTTTTGGGGCCGAAAAGCATGGTATGAGGTATAACCTGGTAGTGCTGGGGTGCTCTCGGGAGCCCTGAACCAGGTTTCTGTTACTGCACAGATATCGATGTTCTCCATGCTAAGGAGAGTTTCGAAAAGTGCATCTTGAGGTTTAGACTTCTGGCGTTGAGTAGCATTACTCTTAGTTTCTTATCCCTTGTGATACCTATGGAGGTGGGTTTGTCTTTTGAGCCTTGCCTAAAAAAGGCACTATGGGGGTAGCAAGAGCCTTTGCCAATATCCGAAAGCCCAGAGGTAACAGGTGCAAGCCGTCCCTAGCGAAGCATCGTGGCTTGTCGAGCATATCATCCCAAGCTGACAGGCATTGGATCCCCTTTGAATGACACCAGTACTTAAGCCAATTGTTGAAATTGATCATCTTGTCTTCATATTGTGGCATCATTCTTGGTGAGGGTAAGATGCTGCTCAAGGTCAGGGTCATACCGGCCTGGGCTACATGCTCAGAGAGCTCCTCTATGTCTCTTTTCATGTAGTCCTGGGAGGTACGTCTCAGGTCATTCACACCAGCATGGACAATGACTGAGTCATATTTGTACTTGCCTTGGAGTGACCAGAGTGCTTGTGTTATGTGGTGGATCCTAGCGCCCGACAGGCTGCTCACCGTGACCCTCTCCTTGTTCAGCCTGGTGAGCGGGATGTCAGTGTGCCTGACGATAGAGTCACCTATTACAAGTGTATCAGGTGTGCTGTTTAGTCTTAAGGGCTGTGACTGTTCGGCACACTGGCTTTGTGAGATATGTGTTGCACTTGTTTTGTTTTGGGGTAGCGGTTGCTTGGGTGTCTGCTTTGGAGGTCTCTGCTGCTTAGGCAGATCTTTATTTAGAGCCTCCGAGTATGTTTTTGTGTGATTATGTGTTTGGTTTGCTGTCGTGGTAGGTCTATGTGAGACTGGAATTGTAGTGAGTGTGGTTTCCTTCTCCTCCTGACTGGTTATGCCAGTACTGAGTTGAGAGAGCTTAGCCTCCAGTTTGGCTATATGGTTGCATCTCTCACATGTGTTGGAATTTGTTGGGAGGAGGAGAGGGTTGTCTGTGTACATGAGGCAGTTGTAACATTGCCTCAAGATTCCCAGATTCACCAGCTGGACCGGAGAGGAGATTGACAACTGACCTTTGGACATGCTAGAATAATATTGGGAATTCCTTTATAATTGAAAACAAGGGCTAGTAGGGAGTAAGGGTGTAGTGCTTTTAATTTTTAGTGCTGACTTATATAATTGCTTTAGTGAGCAAGTGCCAGGTAACTTAAGTGCAATGTGTTACAGGTAACTTAAATGCAAAAACGACAAACAGTAACTTTCTTTCAAGTGAAACAAGGAAATAAGTACAGTAAGCAATGCAGATATCACTAGTGATCCACAGAAGCGCTGAGAAGCCAGATTAGGTGGAATTAGCGTTCCAGGGAAATAACAAGCAAACAAACAACAAGCATATAAACAAAGCTAGATTCAGCAGGCCTGGATCTAGTCTATGCTACAGCAAACAAGGTGTACCAATTTCAATAAGATGCAGTTCAAATATTCAGGCACTATAAACCTTTAACCAGAAATTCCCAGCTCAGAAGGGCAGAGTCCAGCCTCTTCTCCCACAAGAGTGCAGACCACGAACCTTCTTAATGTAAAATAACTGGCCTGAAGCCCAAGTGCTTAAACCAGAACTAATACACTTTAAGAATAACAGACACTGGGCTCTCAATCAGCAGTTCCCAACTTAGAAGGATGAAAGCTACCTGTCCTGCCACCACAGTGCATGCCACAAACCTTCCTAATGTAAAACAACTGGTCTGAAGCCCAAGTGCTTAATTCAAAAGACTTAGAATGATAGCTACACTTTAATCAAGTTACTACCAAGCAGAATAAAAAACTATTTTCCTCTATATAAGTGAGGAAAGTGAGTACAAGAGCTTTTTTTCTCTAAGCAAGTGAGGAAAATAAGTACAAAAACTGTTTTCCTCTAGGTAATGAGGAAGGTTAAGTGCTGTAGTAATTTGTAGCTTATTTAGTGCTTACAACAAGTTTTGAACAAGTGTTGAGTACGAATAAACAAATTCAAATGTTAAAACCAAGAATTTGTATCTGAAGTATACTAGTTACAGGAAAGAAACAAGTGCAAATGCGGCTTTTAAATCAGAAAGTTGAGAGAGATGGAAAAATTGCCCAAACGGCCAATAACTACAATTTCTGGGACAGAAACCACTCCTTATGTAATAAATAGGTTATCTAGTGCTTACCACTCCCACTGATAAGCTAGAAGGCTTCCCTCCAACACAGAAAGGCTTGGGGGCTCAGGAGGTTACAAACAGTCCTGGATACAGCAAATCTGTATCTGGACTAGACTAGTACAGGAAAGGGTGGAAACAAGTGCAAATGTGGGCTTTTAAATCAAAGTTGAGAGAGATGGAAAAACTGCCCAAATGGCCAATAACTACAATTTCTGGGCCAGAACCACTCATGTGGTAGATAGGTTACCTAGTGCTTACCACTCCCACTGATAAGCTAGCAGGCTTCCCCCCAACACAGACAGGCTTTGGGGGGGGGGGCTCAGAAGCTTATAAATAGTCCTGGATATAGCAAATCTGTATCTGGACTAGACTAGTTACAGGAAAGGCAGCAAACAAGCATACATTTTTTGTTACAGTTAAGCAGAACACGGAGATTCTAGCAAAGTTTTTTTTTTTTGCAAAGGAAAAGGAGAAAGGAGAAGCAGAAGGTTAGGAAACTAAGCGGGTTGGCCTTCCCAAATGTTCTCTTTGTATTAGGTACAATGAGCTTATGACACTAGACTGACAGGAGTGTCCCAGATCAAATTTACAGTAGGGGCGGGCAACTGCAAAGCCACTAACTATAAGAAGAAGACACCAAACAGGGAGGGAAGGTGGGGAACAGATCACAATATGCAATGAAAGAAATAGAATTGCAGACAGACCACTATATTCACTGAACAAATAAATATAAAAATAAAATGCAATACTATCTTTAACACTGCAAGTTTGTACTTATCCCAGCTTGTAATTCAATTGATTGTAGGTATAGAGCAGCCAGCCAAACAGCTATTGTTGAAATGATTTCAAATATATACGACTAACACTTATAACCAGAGAGTAAACTCAGCCATACTAACTTAACTCTGTAAACTTATCTTCTATGTTGGACATAAGTCATACCTGTAAATAGTTATTTGTTATATATAGTTTATGCATATTCTCGTTGCTTTGACTTTGGATTGCTTGTTACTATTCTATATTGTATTATAAAAAAGGTTAATAAAAAGATAAAAAAAAATAGCGATTTATGGAAAAACACAGGAAGTCAGGCACCCACACATTTGTCCAATACTTTGGATAATGGGCCGGAAAGAAGGAACAAAAACATAACCCAGGGCTCAAAAATAAAGTATTCTCCAGTTAGACTTTCTGGAAGAATGTATGTTGTCTTCATGATGTAGGTCATCAGTAGAAAGTATCTATTACCAAGAGATTAGATAGTGGATAAATAAAGATGAAATGCAATACTGTACTTACCAATGCTATGTCAGAGCCAAATGAGAAAAAAATCCCTTACAATAAACTGTATCGTTATAATCAACTTTGCTTTGCCTGATCTGGGTCTTAAAACACTAGCTGAGCAGAACTGAAATATCCATCTAATGACAAGTCCACTTCTGTACAGAAAAAAGGATGCACTTACCACAGTTATAGCACCTTCATAAGCTAATTCCTCCTCTTGTGATCTAATACAACACTGCACCTGCATACAGATTTGGTACAATGGTAGCTTTCTTGCCATTGGTGTATTGAGTTCTGGGTTTTTTAATCCATTTCCAGTGTTTTTGTGGGTGTGGAAGTTAGCATAGAAGATTAAGGCATGAGTTGTTAACTAGGCTACTGTCTGTGATGTAGGGTTCAAGTCCCTCAGCCTTCATCTGCCGACTGGGTTGGCTTGAGCAAATCACCTAACCAAGTAATGACTTACGGCAACTGGGAATTTGGGCTACTCCTTTTCTTTTTGTGTTCTAATAAACCTGTATTAATCCTTAAGGGTCTCCCAGACCATATGCCTAGTTACCTATGTAATAGCACTGGTGGGAAGGCATAGCAGCCAATTTATAGAGAAAAGAAATCCTCTCAGGTTTTCAGACAACAGCAGCAGAATCATAAGTATCTGAACCTCCTGAGCAGTTGCAAATAGAGTAATGCTCCACAGTTACAAACCTGGCTATGCAGCTGCCACTTGTGGGCTTCTACTCAGTCTTTAGTACTCCTCTTTGGCAGGCACAAGTGAAGGATGCTCTAGTTTTTAATCCAAATCAGCACTGCCTTTCTGCACAATTTACATACACTCAGGAAAGGCTATCAGTTATTAGCCCATCTAGTCCCCCACTTAAAGCCAGCCCCCTGGCCAAGACTTCACTTTCCAGCATAAGGTCTCTTACTGAATTGTAGGAGCAGACCACAGCCACCCACCCCTCCCATTCTAGAATGGATACATCATCCTCCTGAAGGAATAGTTCTTTTAATAGAAAAGGAAAATAAATACATGCATTACTGACATTGTTAGTCATAGCAATCATTAGTATTTGTTGCTGCTATAACTGTTATGCCATTGAGTATTGCATGCATTGGGCCTTTTCACTCATCTTGATTGTATTTATTCATTCTGCCTTCATATATGGTTGTGTATTAATCTTGCTGTTTTTTCCTAGCATATCCTGTATCAAATACTGAAAAATATAGGGCATTTAAAAGATGCATCCTGGCTTCAACAAAGACATGCAATGAAAATTAGTTTCCTAGTAAACAGGCCTCTGGAATGTCCAGAAATAAAAAGTTATGTACTCAACATATTGTTCCATCTGTCATGTCTATTTTCATTCTTACTTAACCGTTAGGTTCGGATCTGACTCTGCCACTTCTCCCACATTGTAGGATTCTTGAACTCTAGAGCTCCTACCTTTACCCATAATGCCCCACCAACCTAACATACCTCAGATCTAATTTCCTGCCCATATGACTAACACAGCAGTGGAAAATAAGAAAAGAATGGAAGACAGTGATCAAACAAGGAACAGAGGTTCCTTCAATACTCTTCAATCTCTCCAGGAGTAGAACAAGGAGGGGCTAGGCAGGTGGAAAGTTGAAGAATGAAAATGGACAACACTGATGGAACATTAAGGTGAGTACATAACTTTTTAATCTGATGATGTCCATTTTCACTAATTCCTCAATTGCTGGGACAGTGTCCCCAGCTACTTAAATCCTGGGAGACTTCTAAAGAAAGATATTCCAAAGCAGTGCTGAGCAAACGGCTGCTCTTTCCCCAGAGGCCAGATGCAGTTTGTAATGAGCAATAAAAGGAAGAGGATTAGCCCAAGTTGCAGCTGCACAAATATCCAAGGAGGTTCTGGACAAAAAGGCAGATGAAGTTACCATAGACCTGGTGGAGTGGGCTTTGGGTGGTTTTGGCCAAGGTAAGCCCTTTTAGATAAACAAAGGTAATGTAATCAATTAATCATTTGGGTACAGTAACTTTAGATACTGGCTTGCCTAGTTTTGAATTGGAAAAGGAAAAACAAATTTCACAGACTTTCTTACATCTTTAGTTCTGTGAAGGTAGAAACATAATTGTCTGAGCACATCTAGCAAATGTAACAAGTACTCGCCTTTGTTCAAAAAATTTGGAAATAACACTGGAGGATTAATGACATGATTAATGCTAGACTCAGAAACAACCTTCGATAAAAAGGAAGGACTGGTCTGTAGAGAAACCTTATCCTTGTGAAACACTAAATAAGGAAGCTTAGAGTACATTGCTTGAAGTTCGTACACTCTTCTAGCAGATATAATAGCAACTAAGAAAACAGTTTTCCAGGTCAACAATTTTAGATTAGATTTGGCTGAAGGTTCAAAGAGAGGTTGAGTCAAGAGTGGTATGATCCTTTAAAGGAGGTCTAAATAAAAATATTCCTCTTAGAAAGGCTTTGCAAAGTTTGGAGGAAGCTAAGGTAAAATTATTTACTCCAAATGGAAGTTGGAAATGGCTGAAATTGTACTCTTACAGTTGAGAGATTAACACCTTCATTGAAAATTGAGGCTAAAAAGTCAAGGACATTTGACAAAAAGGGATCTAAATTTTTGCTTTAGAAAAAAAGAGAAAATATTTTCCATTTACTCTTGTAAATCTTTTGTGTGGAAGCTTTATGGGAAGATAATAAAATGTGATGGACAGGGAAGAACAGCCTGTGCTGTCTAGCAATCAATGTAACTGGAGAAACCATATGGTCAGTTTGAGGCCTGTTAAGTCTGGGTGAGTCATGTCTGTCAAGTGTGACAGGAGGTCTGGAGTTGGGTCCAGAATTCATGGTGGATGTAGAAGATGAGGCCAAAGGAAGGGAAACCAAATCTGACTGGGACAGTAAGGGGCAATGAGGAAAACTGTCCTCTGATTAAGATGCCTTCTGTAAGAATTTTGGAATGAGGGTTAATGGCAGATAAGCATAAAGGAGACCAGGGAGCCAAGTGTGAAGAAGAGCATCTCTTGGTGACTCCGCAGGTTGGGGAGGATTAAAGCAAAGAACCTGCTGCATTTGTTGTTGAGGGGAGAAGCAAATAGATCACATCATGGTTGGCCCCATTGATGGAATATTCTCTCCACCATGTTGATATTCAGAGACCACTCATGAGGCACGAGAATTGACTTGCTTAACTTGTCTACAATCACACTGGATTTCTCCAGCATATCAGAAAGTGACTGGAAGAGATTGCCCACTGTCATACTGTCATAGCTTCTCAACAAAGAGGGTAGGATCTAGTTCCCCCATCTGTTGATATACCAGACTGACATATTGTCTGTCTGGATCACAATAGTGCCAACTGGGAGAGTGTCTCAAAAGGCCTGCAATATTAGGACAGTTCTCCATCTCCAGGATATAGATATGCATCTTGACGTCTTCATGAGACCATGTGCCTTGGACTGTCCTTCCCAGGAAATGCCCCCCCAACCAAGTTAAGAGGTGTCCGTGGTCACTGTAGTCTTGGGTAGAGGGAGAACAAAAGGACAACCTTTGTAGAGTAGATCAGAGTGGATCCACCATAAAATGTGATTCTTGCATGCTTGAGTAATTTTGACTGATATGGATAATGGGTGCTGGAGAATAGACCATTGATTGTCAAGTGCCCACTGAGGTATTCTCATATGGAACCTTGCCAGCAGTACAAGGGTGATTGTTGCTGCTGCCATGGATCCCAAGGCTTGAAGTATCCAACATGTCAGAAGGGAAGAATTTTGAATTAACTTCTGGACCTGGAACTGAATGGTTTCTATTTGAGACAGAGGAAGGAATGCTGTTTGGGTGGCTGTATTCAGATAAGCACCAATGAATTCCAAACTAAGCTAGTGTGAGCTGAGATTTGTTGTAATTGACTGATATTCCCAGATGGGTGCATAGCTGAAACAAATAGTCCATTGCTTGAATCAGTTGATGCCTGGTTGGAACAGTCAGGAGCCTGTCGACTAGATAGGGAAACACACGGAATCCCAGCAGTCTCAGGTGAGCTGCTACAACTGACATGCATTTGATGAACATCCTGGGGGGGGGGGTTGTGATAAAATCAAAGGGTAGTGCTCTGATTTCATGACTGGTTCCCAGTTGGAAGTGTGGGTATCTTCTGGTGCACTTGCTCATTTTGATGTGATAGTACACATCTTGAAAATCTATTGACCACATCCAGTCATCCTTGTGTAGAAATGACAGAATGGACTGAACCGTGACCATCAGGAACTTTGTATACTGAACAGACTGATTTAATCTGCTGAGATCCAAAATTAGTCTCAAGTCCCCTGTCTTGACTAAGTTTCAGATCCTCCCTGGTCTGGGAGGACCTCTTGGATGACTCTTTCTAGCAGCTTTTTGCCTCTAAAGAAGCTTCTTCCCCTCTTACTGGGTGGAACGTTGGGGATCTTCTTTGGAACTACCGGAGGGGACTGAGAAAATGGTATAATATAAACTCTGGAAATTATCCTCCATACCCAGAAATCTTTTGTGCTGTTTAGCCAGGCACTCTGGTGCAGGGACAGCCGACCCCTGACTAACTCCAGAGGTAGACAGTTGAGCCTCCATTCAGAAGCACTAATAGGATCTGTCTGAGAAAGACTCTCTAGTTCCCTGGTTATGTGGACCACCTCTGCCATGAGGACAGCGTCCTTCATTTGAGTTCCCCCTTCTGCCCCTGAGGGAATTATTTCCACATGATTTCTGAAAAAGGACTCTGGGATTTCTTGAACCACATCTTTCTACCACCTCATTGGTTACTAGGAAATTACCTTTGAGTGGAAAAAAAACATATGCCCACAATAGACAGGGTCTTTCCTTTTTGTTCATACCTAGAAAGTGTGTCTTACTTTGGGGGGCAAATAACGAGGTTCAGTCAAAATGCACATTAAGATTTAAATGGTTCCACAAAATTACACAAGCGCATCTGGCATGTCTCCTAAAGGAAATTCCTGAACCCACTGCCTGTGAGGTATCTTCAACAGTATGAAAGATTAACCTCATGGACAATTAGATGGACTAGATAGTGATAGAAGGGTAGGTAGTTGTGAGGAAATGGTATTCCTTTCCTCGGAGGACATGGACCCCAAAAGAGTCTAGTAAAATGCGCCAAATAATTCAGTGACCTTAAAGTGAACAGAACTGATGCACAAGGATGCTTCCCAAACCTGTTCATTGCCCCAGGCTCTCTGTTAGGGGGTGGGCAGAAGAACTCTGTTCCGCTATTCTTTTCTCATAGCTGCTGCAACAACCATGGCATCAACTGGCACTCCTTTATTCCAGTGTAGACTGTCTTTTGGAGGTGTAAGGATTTTGTCTGGTCTCTTGGGAATAGACTCAACTGTGTCCAGTTCCTTCCATGCCCACTGAGAGACCAGATCTATAAGCTCATCGGTGAGAAGAGCCACCCAGGAGGTAGATGGGTCAGACCTGAAAGCCTACAGAGAAACAGATTTTTATTGTCTATGTACATCCAAAGAATGAAAACAATACTCTCCTTTGTTAGAACAGTTTGGGAAAAACACTGGCAAGTCAATACATTGATTTATGTTATTCTCAGAAACCACTTTTGGCAGGAACGAAGAGTTGGTTCTGAGTGAATCCCCGTCTTTATGAAAGACTAGATATGGAGGTTTAGATGATAGGGCTTGAATCTCTCAAATTCTTCTAGAAGTGAGTGCCACTAACAGGATAGTTTTCCAGGAAAGGAACTTAATATCTCAGTCGTGGGCTGGTTTAAACAGTTGTTGGGTGATTGATTGTAATACTAAGTTGAGGTCCCAAGGGTGAGTAGGGTCTTTGAAGGGAGGTCATAACATCACAGTACCCCTCAGGAAGGACTTAGAGTTTCTGAGATGCTACAGGAGAATCTTGGAAGCCAGTATGGAAGTTGGAGATGGCTGTTAGTTGGATTTTGATGGTGGAAGCAGAGGCCCCTTATCAAAAAGCAATGCCAAAAATGTAAGTATTTCATGAAATGAGGCTGAAAAGGGTTCAATATTGTTCTGCAGAGCCCAGTATACAAACTTAATACAGTTTTTGTGTGGAAGGCTTATGAGAGGAAAGTAGTATGCATCAAACAGGGGATGAGAGCATAGGTTGTCTGGCTACTAATAGAAGTGGAGAAACCAAGTCATCAGCTTGAGATTGTGAATGTCGGGGTGAACCATGCCTGTCAGATGGGGCAACAGATCTGAAATTGGATTCAGGATTTAAGGTTGTTTGATTAGGTGGGGCCAAAGGAAGGGGAAGGACAATGAGGATGCCTTTGCTCTTCAACCTGATGGCTTTCTGCAGCAATGTGGGAATCAAAGGTATTGTTGAAAATGCATAAAGGAGACCGGAGGGGGGGGCAGTTGTGTAGAAGATCATCCCTCAGGACCTCTACCACTGGGAGAATTTAGGGCAAAATAGTTGCTGCATTTGTTGTTTAGGGGAGACACAAAAATATAGCAGCAAGGCTGGCCCCATGATCAGAAAATTATCTCCGACACTCTCTGATTGAGGGACCACCAGTGAGGTAGGAAAATGGACCTGCTTAATTTGTCTGCTATCACGCTGTACTTCCCTGGAATGTGCATTGCTATGAGAAAGCAGTTTAATTAGATCGCCCATTACCACACTCTTAGGGCTTCTCGACATAGCTGGTAAGATCTGGTTCCTCCTTATTTGTTGATATACCAGACTACTGACATGTCTGTTTGAATCGCAATTGTTCTGGAGGGGAGAGCGTCCTGAAATTCTTGCAATGCCAAAAGCACTGGCCTCATCTCTAGAACACTGATATGTAATGAGGCCTCTATTGAGGACCAAGTGTCTTGGACTGTCTTCCCACTGTAATGCCCCCCCCAGCAGGGAGGCATCTGTGGTCACTGCGGCCTTGGGCTGAGGGGGAGAAAAAGGATGTCCTTGTAGAATTTGTCCTGAATTAGTCCACCAAGTTAGATCTTTCTTGCAAATGTTGGTGATGGAAACTGGTGTGGACATGGCATGGGAAAGTATCAACCATTGTGACTCAAGCAACCACTGTAGAATTTGCATATAATATCTGGACAGGGGTACAACAGTTATTGATGCTGCCATGAAGCTTAATGTTTAGAGGACTAATTTGGTAGGCACTTTGTTGTCATTAATCTTTGCAGAGGAGGAGAGGCTATGGTGTTTTTTGTATTTAACAGCACCTATGAATTCTAGGGCTTGGGTCTGTTCCAGATGACATTTTTTGTAGTTGACTGTTATTCCCAAAGAGGAGCATGTTTGAAGGACTTTTTGTCTGGCTTCTATGAGTTGATGCCAGGTCGTAGCAGTGATGAACCAATCATCCAATCATATAGGTATGGAAACACACAGAATCCATGCAGTCTCAAGTGAGCTGCTACCACTGCCACACATTTGGTGAATACCTTGCAGGCTGTGGTGAGACCAAAGGGCAGTACTTTGAACTGGTAATGGTTGGCTCCCAGCTGGAAGAGTAAGAACCTCCTGGATCACCTGTGCATTTTTATGTGATAGTACACGTCATGGAGGTCTAAGGAGCACATCCAGTCATCCTTTTCCAAAAACAGAAGAATGGACTGAACCGTGACCATCTGGAATTTGGTTTGAACCAATATGTTTAGTTTGTTGAGGTCTAGAATAGGTCTCCAGTCCCCTGTCTTTTTTGGAACTAAAAAGAATCTTGAGTAAATTCTGAATCCTATCTGGTCTGGGGTGACTTTTTGCACGAGTCACTTTTCTAGCAGCTTTTGTATTTCTAGTGCTGCTTGTTCCCTTTGATTGGGTTGAATATCTGGGATGTTTTGGTAGGATGATGGATTGAGTGAAAAGGGTATAATACAATCTCTGGACATAATTCCCTGCACCCCATTTGTCGAAAGTTATCTTTAGCTAGGCTCTCTGGTGCAGGGAAAAACATCCCTTGACTGCCTCCAGAGGAGGGCATTTGGGCCTCCATTCAGGAGCATTGGAAGGGTTTACCAAAGAAAGAATCTCAGAAACTCTGGTTTTGTGGACCCCCTCTGCCATGAGGGTGGCACCTTCCATTGGAGTTCCCCCCTCTGCCCCTGGGGGAGCTGTCACTACATGTGCCAGGAAAGGACCCTTGGAACTTTTTGAACCACATCTTTTCACCAGCATGTTGGTTCCTCAAAAAGGATCTCTGTGGGTTGGAAAAACATATACCCACTACAGAAAGACTCTTTCCATATTTATCACACCAAGTGAGTGTGTCTTTCACTTTGGGCCCAAATAAAGAAGTGCTGTCAAAAGGAGCACTGATGAATGTAGGCTTCAAGGGATCCACAAAGTCACACAAATGCATCTAGACATGTCTTCTTAAAGCTACACTTAAACCGATGGCTCTTGTCATCCCTTCAGTTGCATGTGAAATAAGCCTCATGGACGAGTTGGAAATGGAAGTCAGGGTGGCCAACTGAGAAGTTACAGACTCCGAAACATTGTCAGTTCCTGAGAGGGTATCTAAGAGTTCTTTAATCAGATCCCTCTGTAGCCTCATGAAATGTGCAAGATAATTCAAAGACCATCCCTAGTCTATCCATCGTCCTGGACTCCTTGTTAAGATGATTAATAGTGGAACTCTCATCTGCCAGTACTTTTCTGGTGGCTGCTGCTGCAACCATGGCATTTACCTGTAAACCTTTGATCCAGAAGGGTTTATGTAAGGGTGCAGTAATAATTTTGACTGGTCTCTGGGGTATAGACTCAATAGTGTCAGGGGCCTTCCACGCCCACTGAGAGATCAACTCAATGAGCTCATCAGTGGGCAGGGTCACCCAAGAGGTAGACGGTTGGGTGCCAAAGGCCTGCAGGTACACAGATTCACTCCAACATAGGACTGCTGGACTGCCAACCACCTCGCTGTTTCAAAATTCTCAGGATGTCTCCAAAGGAGACAACTTCAGGAGGTGATCATGGGGATCCTTCACCCCTCCCCCTCAAAAATCTGTCTTCAGTGTATGATTCTTCATGGGAATCAATGCATTTCCTCTTGCACTTCTTCCGAGGAACCTCCTCAATGGGAAGGTCTGAGGAGGTGTCAGAATAAGATGTTCCCAAATGCTGGGTTCTCTGATGCCTTGACATCTGCTGTCCAACTGGAGGAACTAGGCATCAACCCCTATATCACTAGGTGGGTTACAAATTGCTCACAGATAGAACACACAGTGTGAAAGTAGTTGACTCCAAGTCAGACTGCCGACCAGTTACGAGTAGAGTCCGACAGGGAGTGGTCCTGGGTCCTCTCCTGTTTGGCATCTACTTCTCAAAAGTCCAGGCCAACACGGAGGGACTCTGGCTGACCAAGTTTACAGACGACTGCAAGCTGGGAACCATTATTAACTCCCCAAGTAATGTAGACATCCTACAGAAAGGCCTCACTGAGACCAATGACTGGTGTCGAAACCATGGCCTTAAGCTTAATGCCAAAAAATGCATTGTCATCCCCTTTGGGAAAAACTCAGTTCCCACCAATTACCACATTTTGCATCCAGGAAAAAGAGGTCATCATCTCTCTCTACTCTTCCCTCATTAGGCCAGTCATAGAGTATAATACCCCATTTGGCATGTACCACACTAGACACATGCAGCAGCTGCAAAGGCCACAAAAGTACTTCACGGAGAAGCCTAGGGCTTAAATAGATGTCCTACACAGACGGACTCAAAAAACTCCAGCTAATCTCGGTCTCATATCATCTACTAAGAGGCGATCTCTGCTTGACTTACAAAGCCATGTCTGATCCAGCTCTGTTAGAAATGCTACAGCTAAAGAAATCCCAATCCCTCCACACCACACGCTCCAGAGGCCTCAACCTCATTACCACAATCAACAGAACATGCTAGAGGGACAGGTTCATAACCCAGAGACTGCCCATGCTCTGGAATAGACTTCCCATACATTTCAAGCAGAACACCTCACTGGCCCTCTTCAAGAGAAATCTTGATGAATGGTTGGGAAATAGAAAGTTCACCCCGGGGATCAGTCCAGTGGCTCTACTTGATAAAGTCACTGGGAAGTAACGTCAGGCAGCACGATGCCAGGGCACTTCTATGGGCTAGGCTTATAAAGGCTCCAGGGCCATTAGCCTAGTACACACCTATGAACCTATTGAGCAAGGAGTGACTTGGCAGGTTGTTCCAAGGGGGAAGGACTGATGTCTTGGATTAGACAAAGCTCTCTCCATTGATTCAAAAGCTGATCTGATCCACCTATGTCAGGAAGGGAATCTGGGCCTGAAAGAATAGTGGTCAACACCTCAGTCTCCCCTTGACCTGGGCAGACGTCTCCCACAGCAGAAGCCAGGGCCGAGCCAATTCATGCTGAAGCTCTGAGGAGGAGAGAGGACTCTGAAAAAACTTGGGTCGAATCAAACTCCTTGGAACCAGCAGGACAGGTATGGCTCCGGGAGGTCTCCTGTTCTGACTGAGCCAGAGAACTCAGAGACACAATCGGCGCCAAAGAAGAGAACCACTTCTGAGCCAAGGCAGTCGGTGCCAGACAACTCAGAATGAAGGTCCCTGAACTTGCAGTGGAAGGAGGAGGAAAGGTGCATGGAGGAGTTGAAGTAGAAGGCCCTTGACCCGATGGGTAGGAGGCCTAGAGGTCCCAGTGACTCTTTGCACCCAGAGAATCTTTCTCACCACTCTTTCCAGCTCTTCCTCAGTAAAGCTTCTGAAGAATAAGTGGGCTTTGCAGGGGATCCAGGAAAGGGGGATGCTAGCCTATCTGGGAAAGGGTTAACTGAAGGGAAATACCTGGTCCTGGGTATGGCTATGAAATCACTGGTCAGCACCAAAGTGGATGGTGTCGAAGGCAATGTCTTTTCTGAAGACGGGCCAAAGAAACTGATGGTGCCATCTGTTTAGCTGTGAGTTCTGACATGGCAGGTGGAACTGACAGTTTTGATTCCTTTATGCTCGGAGCAGAGGAAGGTATCGGCACTGATGAGCTGTGCTTTTTTGCCTCCAAGGATTTAGAAAATTAGCAGGATGAAGTTGGACAGGACCTAGAAGATAAATTTTTGTTTAGTAGAATCTTTTGAAGGTGACCCAGAAATAGGCTCTCTGAAGGAGGAGGGCAGAATGCCTTTCAAAATCAATTTATTTTTCTGCTCCACTAGAGTCCTATGGCTAAAAGAGTGTCAAACTGAGCAATTGTCTTGCAGGTGGAGAGGACCTAAACAAAAATCACAAAGTGCGTGCTGATCAGAATAAGGTATTTTGTGAGAGCACTTAGCACACCTTTTAAAACCAGCGGGGTCTCTCTCTCTGTTTTTGTCCACAATGGCAAGCACGGGGAAGACAGAATCAATACACATATATACACACACACACACAAACATGCACGCACACACGGAGAAGGAATGTAAAGATAGAAACCTATTTTTTTAATAATGAAAAGGGGGAAGGGGAAAGGGGGAAGGGAAGAAGGGAAAGGAATACCAGCAATTGTATCTAAAGGTAGCTACCACAAGGGTATAGTGAAGATACTAACAATAGTATCCAAGATGTACTGAGAGTGAATAAATGGTCAAAAGAGGTGCGATAGGACTAAAATAGAAAGTACTCAATAATGGGGAGAAAAATATGAAGAAAAACTATCAAAAGTTTCACTTATCTGAAGAGAGCTCGAGAGTAAAGGCAACAACCACGTCTGAAACTGAAAGTGACAAACAAGATCCGAGGTATTCAACCAGGTATATTATGGGTAAATGTGGAAGTTCGAGAGTTTTTGGTGCCCACAAGCTTTAGCAAGTGGCCAAGTCAGTTCCAAGGGATCAGAACTGAACCCATCCATTCAGGATAATATGAAAATTGACAACTTCAGACTGAAAGATTTAAATGGTTCCACAAAAAGCACACAAGCACATCCAGGCGTGTCTCGTAATGGAAATTTCTGAACCTGCTGCCTGTGAGATACCTTTTGCAGCATGAGAGATTAACCTCATGGATGAATTAGATATTGATAGAAGGGTAGCTAGCTGTGAGGAAATGGTATTCCTTTCCTTGGAGGACATGGACCCCAGAGTCTGGTAAAATGTGCCAAATAATTCAGTGACCTTAAAGCAAAGGCCATCAATGCATAGACATGATTCCTAAACCTGTTCAGTGCCCCAGACTCTTTCTTGGAGGGGTGGACAGAGGTACTATTTTCCACTAGTTCTTTTCTCATGGCTGCCGCAACAACCATGGTATCAACCAGCACACTCCTTTACTCCAGTGTAGACTGTCTTTTGGCAGTGCAAGAATTTTGTTTGGTCTCTTGAGAATAGGCTCAACAGTGTCTGGTTCCTTCCACATCCACCCAGAGACCAGATCTACAAACTCATCGGTGAGTGGAGTCACCCAGGAGGTAGATGGGACAGATCCAAAAGCCTCCAGCAACACAGATTCCTCTTGGGAAAGATTATCAGGAGAACCACTACCTCTCTGCTTAAGGAATTCCAAGTTGTCTCCAAAGGAGATATAATCAGGTGGTGATCTAGGGGATCCTTTCCCCTCATCAAAATCAGTATCTTCAGTGACAGACTCTTGTGGCGAGTCTAAGTGCCTCCTCTTGCACAATCTCTTCTGAGGGACCTCATTGGTGGGATATCCAGGGAGGTATCAGAAGAGGACATTACCCTGACAGGTGGACTAGAGACTGGCTTTGACTGACTGCCCCAGTGGAAAGGATGATCAAGGCTTAAGATGCAAGACCAAATGAGAAGGAGAAGTCTGATCAGAAGCAGACCTCCCAACTGTCTCGAATTACTCGGTTTTTACAGAGTTTTTGGGGTCCAAATAATGGGGTGCCACGATTCCCGAGTGGCACCCCTTCATTTTCGATTTCTTTCCTTGTTGCGCTTTGTTTTTTTTTATTTTTTGCACTATGTGAGCTGATGTCATCGTATGCGTGATGATGTCAGCTCTGTCAGGGCTACCAGCCTGTTGGAATTGAGCTTGCGCTGGTTCAAATGCTTTGCAATTGCGGGCGAGAACGGCAAGGATTTATTTAGAAGGCTTGCTGTGGATTTATCACTCCTGGCTGGTTATTTAGCTGTGTGGATTTATTATAGCTCCTGGGTTATGGCTTGCTGCTGTGGATTTATCGCTCCTGGCTGGTTCTGTACGGTGAGAACGGAAAGGATTTATTATCGCTGCTAGCTTTATTTAATTGAAACAGAGAAGGAGTGAGTATTTTATTAGGTTCGGAAAGGGTGTGGATGCAACTGAGTGCATTTTACATAAAGGATTTACAGAGGTAGCTGATAATGAGAGAGAACCAGGGTTTGTATGAATATCTCTAGATTTTGTGATATTTTTAGTTAGAAGGTACACAAGAGGGGACTGGGATGTGTTAAAGTTTAGGTAAGATTTTTGCTTGTACAGATGGATTTTGGTATTTGGTATATTATTTTGAACAGGCTGTTAGTGGTAGTTTGTATCTCAATATTGAACAGGTTGTTAGTGGCTATATTAAATGGGTTTGGGGCAATTGTTATATTACAGATCTGTTTAGTTATAAGATTTGATTTGCTGATTGTAAGAGAGTATTTGAAGGCTTGGATAGGTTTATGACAGCAAATAAGGTGAGATAGGAGAAAAAGTATGGATGTGTTTAGATAGAGAAGAAGCATGATAAAAAGTGAGACGTGTGTGTGAAAATGTCCCCATTGTAGGCTCAAACCCTGTACATTGGGTACAGGGTAAAAAGAGCCTAAAGTCCCTAGCCACCACCACTTGTAAATATTCTTATTAAAATCTGTGGTTTTCAGGATCACTGCAGGATTGAATTAATTAAAATGACAGGCATTTGAATTTCAGACTTCATATTCTTTAGAAAATAAATGGCAACACAAAACCTTTTAGTCTAGCAATGTGCTAATTCTTTCTTTTTTTTCTTCTTATAAGATCAGTATTTGAAATTTGTCCCTATTTTGGGGCTGTATTCCCTCATTATTGGCTTTGATCAGGCTTTTTGTGCAAAGAGGTTGAGAGTTATGGTGAGAAGTGAGAACTGAATTCAGTAAATGATAGCCATTTAAGTTTTGGTCTTCCTATTTTTCAGGAAACTGCTAATTTGGCATAGTGGTATGTTGCTCTGATTGTAGTGTACAGGGGTCCTGGGTTTGAGACTTGCCAGTGAAATGCATAGTGGTAACACAGCATTTTATTCTAGCAACTTTACAAATTTATACAAGCAATGTTTAAAATGTGTCCCTGGTTTTTGGCCTTTTTTACACCCCCCCAAAAAAAAAAAAAAAAAAAAAAAAACTGAAATTGAAAATAAGTGCGAGAAGCTGTGCAAGATGCTTATGGCTTACACTACTGTCGTTCTATTTATAGTGTGGGTGTGGACACACTAGAAGTAGACTTTTATGATGGGAATGTTCTGAATTGGGCAGTTTTGTCATTATTGGTTCATGCATTTTGTTTCATTGCCTACAGCCTACTGGAAAAATGTTCAAACAATAAATGTAAAATGTGCTCTGTCTAACAAGTGTGCTGTATTATACAAGGAAGGTGTATCAAAGAAAACATGTATGTTTCTTGTTTTATGTGCAAGGGGCCAATGATTTGAAAACAGCCCAAAGGTAATCTTTATCCACCACTGGTCAAATGCATTTTCTTTGTTTGTGGTGTGGCTTTCAATGCTGTTTCAAGGGAAGAGAAGTTTTAATACCAAGTCTATTTTCATTGTAAGACAGTGTTGCTTTATTTAGCAGATGTCTATTGGTGTTTGTGCATTGGGCTGTAAAAATAAAATCCAAATAATCATTGTATTAGTAAAGCAGTATGCACACATTAGTGTTTATGGTAAATGGGGCGAAATAGCCAGGACATTGGAATGGCTGCAGGGGGACTCTGTTGCCATATTTTGGTTGTCTGTTCTTCAGTTTGGATCTGAAAGTTGGTATCCCACAATTGCACTGGAGTGGATGGGGTTACATAATTATGTATGCAAATTTTATGTTAATTGGCATACAGATTTGTACCTATTTTTCATGGGCCATGTTCAGATTTTTGATGTTTCCAGGTTGAGAGGTATGATCGGAAGATGACAGGGTTTTCTGTTCTCTAGGCATAGGGAAGACTGTCTCCACTACCTCAAAAGCGGAGTGCCTAGGGGAAGCAAAAACTGAAGGATCAGTTATTCGACCCTCTCAAATTATCAGCTTCCAATGTCCTGAAGGCACCCTACTCAAGGAAGAAGTTGGAACTGAGCTAATGCTGAGGGTCTGAGGGGAAGAGATGGCTCTGACAGCTTTGGAGTCGACTCCAAAACCCAAGATCATCTGGCATCAATGTTTCAGTTCCAACAGTAGCTCCATGAGCCCCCAGAGGTACACGGCACCAGTTGACTCAGAGAAACCATTGCAGATGAAGAAACAATGATCTTTGGATCTAAGGATGATGCCCCAAAGGATTTCAGATTCAACAGCTCCGAAACTGAAGGACAGATAGAAGGAAAAATCAAAGGTGGTGTGGCTCTATGAAGGCTCTCAGGAGCCGATGGGGTTGGAACTGAAAGGACTCCCATTTGAATCTGGATCCTGAAGAAATTTATCATCCTAGCCACATCTGCTTCGGATAGGCTGCCGGAGGATCGAAGAGACAAAGCTGTTGAAGATGGCCTAGAATGTCTTCTAGGTGATTGTTCAAAGAATGGTGATGGTAACCTGGAAAGGATAGGTTCTGAAAGCAAAGGGGGAGTATGGATCTAAGAGGATCTTACAATTCTTGGCTTTGGATCTGAAGTGGTCAGATCTGACTTTTTTTTAAAGTTTAGCTGTTGGCTCCAATGAAGAAGCTAAAGTTGATGTCGTAGTGAAAGGACAATCAAGAGATCTTTTGCAACAGTCTCACCCTTTTCATCCTTTTTTTTTAAGAGTTTGAGCCCCAGTAACCGAAGTAGAGTGGAAGGAAGATGACTACTTAGGATAAGTTTATACTTCCTTTCAATCAACGCTCTGGAATTTAAACCTGCACAAATGTCAATCTACATCTAGGTGTTTTGGATCGAAACAGTGCACACGTACTGTGTGAGTGTCAGTTTGAACTTTTGACACAGAAGGCTTGTGTGACATTTTTTAAAACAGTAATGTAAAATTACAATAATAAATTACAGCTAAGTAGGTATACTTTGGAAAGATACAGGATTTTTTAAAGGAAATAAAAGAAGAATGAAAGATTAGAAAGACTACAAGCAATGGTATTAATAGGTACTCAAGGAGAAGAAGAAAAGGCCATTTGCATAGAACAAAGAAATGTAACAATAACAGGACAAGGGAAGACAGATGTAAGTGTGGAGAAAAGCTGAAGAAGAATTAAACTCACTTAGAAGACAAACTATTGACTAAACTCCTAACTCTTGAGAGCGCGAAACCCAAGTCTGTTGGCAATGGCAGCAAATGAGATCTGAGGTATGTTAAGTTGTGGGGCATTATGGGTAAATGTAGGAGCTCAAGAGTTCAAGAATCCTACAATCTGGAAGAAACACCAGAGTTGGATCAGAGGGTCAGATCTGTACCCAACAGTTGAGGAATGAATGAAAATGTCCATCAGATCAAATATGGAACACAAGTTTGAAACACAGGGCTCAATTTACTAAACTCTACTTAACATCTAAATTGAGTACCCTGTCTTCTGCATAGTCTGAGGTGCAATAAACACATAAATCCACTGAGCTGATGCATGAAACTATGTGCCATTCAACTTCTAATACATTAAGGTGTCAAGAGATCAGAAAGGGATAATAAGCTCACAGGATGTAGAAAAAGTGATCTTTGCAATTCCCTCCTTTTTCAAGATTTGTTAAATCAAAGAGAGAGTGTACTACAGCTAAAGCAAAGGCTGGTCTTCAACTGCAGAGACAGAACAAAGGAAATCCCAAGCCCTCTCTCTCCTGCAGATATATATTACAGTTGAACTGAACTTGAGTTGTTATTCTTTCTGATTTTCAGCCATTTGGTCATTTTGAGACATTCAAGCTGAGTAAGAAGTCAGCCAGAAACTTCAGACTTTTGGATATTTTATCTTCTTGATTCAGTCATAATTGCTTGCTGGCAGGGCCCTGCTGAAGGTTTGGCATTGGTTCCTTCTCCAGAATGTAGAAGGCCAAGTGTAATATTGCATCTTACCAACTCTGGGACTGGCAAATTCAAAAAGAGAGAGATTTAGTCTCCGTGAAGAAAAGAGGAGTGGGACAGGCAGGAGCATTTAACCAGGATTCCCTGCAAATGAAAGGGGCTTTAACCTGTTAAAAAAGCCAGCATCCAGGAGCCAGGAATTCCTGTTTTGTGGATTTCCTAAAGAGTGGGCAGAGGATGTAGACCTATTCCATATGGCTCACATTACTAAGCCTGCACCCTGCAAATCTGTTTTGACTATTTGGTGTGATACATGCCTTACCACACTGTCAAGAACTACTATAAGTAATTTGATATTTTTCAGACCTTCATGCTGTATTGCAAGTTAAGTTCTATTAACTGATACCAACTCAAAATTAAGCTAATTGCTATGTGCTAATAAATTATATTTCTATAGAAAATAGAACCAGAACAGGATTTGGAAAGGGGGACAAAAGTGTTGCGCCAACTTTTTCTCACCCACAGACAAATGCATTGATTTTAAAGTATTACATTCCAGCTTAATTGTTCTGATACTCCCCTGCCTGTTTCGCCAAGCAGATAACCACTAAATCAAAGCCAGGATACCTTCGCTGTAAATCAGGGGTTCATCCCTCTATGGCACAAGCAATGGAACTGATGGCCTGTCCTGTAATGTCGGATACTTTTTTGCATGCCTTTACATGCTATTTATGATAGCTTTACTCTCTGCAACATATATATGAAGATGGCATTCACTCATTACTTTTAAAGCCAGATACAGTGCAATTTGTGATAGTCATGATGAGCTTCCCTCCAAAAGAAGGGATCAGAAAATAGTAGTGACACATGCAGCTGGCCCACCACTTCAGGTATTAGAAGTGCAACAGCTTGCTTTAATGCATGCGTTAAGTCACCAAGGCGTAAGCACTTCTGGAACTTTTATACATATGCAGGCCAGACAACTTCTGATAACCTTTCATGTGGGATGAGATCTAAAAAATACTTTGGAACCACAAACAAAGTCCAACAAAAAACACTTCAGACTGAAGATACAAAACACCCTTTAAAATGGGAGCATTAAGTCAATGCTAGGCCACAGTTCTGCCCTTCAAATTTTGTACAGGGATGTTCTACATGACCATGGGAACAAAGAAATTGCACAGGCGTCTGAGGTCACAAACTGGACTGGTACCAGATATCTGTCAACAAGTGAAAACTTCCTGTATCTGATCTAGTGACTGCAAAACTTCCACACAGCTTCAAATCACTTTACACTTCTGGCAAAGATCCAGCAGGAGATCAGCAGAAATGACAGCTAAGCCCATTGTCATCCACAAAAGTTTCTGCTTCCTCAGTTGCTATACCATGGACCACAGAGCTGGAAATTGCAGTAGTCTGCCACTACTAGCACAATAAGGGGAAATGTAAAAGTTATGTACTTACCATAACTTGGCATCTGTGTTGTTCATTGTCCATTTTCTTTCTTCCTCACTGATGGGTTACGGATCCGACCTTTGGATCTGACTCAGATACACTTCCAAGACTTGGAACAGAATCTCGAGCTCCTCCCTCTACCCATAACGCTCCACTCCATCCCCAACTCCTTATCAAGTTTGCTGCCTTACTGCCCACTGAGATATAGAGACAGGACAGACATAAGAAAAGACTGAGGCTCAAACCTGGAACCAGAGGGTTCCATCATCCAAGATCCTTCTAAGAGAGACAAGGCTAGGGGGATGGCTGGGAGGAAAAGTGAGGAATAATGAAAATGGACAACACAGATGCCAAGTTATGGTAAGTACAGATTTAGAAGTTATGATGTTGTCTTTTTCATTCTTCCTTATTGATGGGTCAGAGTCCTCAGCTACGTAACTCCTAGGAGGCCCTCAAGGAAGGTTATGCCAGAACACTGCTGACCCGGAGGAGGCCCTATGTCCAATTTGCAATGTGCAACAAAAGTATAAGTCTTCAACCAAGTGGCTGCAGTACAGATATCAATGAAAATCTAGAAGAAAAAGCATATGAAGTAGCCATGGATCTGGCGGAGTGGGCTCTAGGAGGAAGAGACAACTCCAAACCTTTTTGAGAACAGATCAGCGAAATAGTAATCCATTTAGCCAGAGTAACTTTGGAAACTGCTTGACCCAAGCGGTTGGGGGAAAAAGATACAAACAACTGATCAAACTTCCTGTACAGCTTTGTTCTGTGAAGGTAAAAACTCAATTGACTATGAACATCAAGAAGATGTAGTATATATTTGCCTTTATTAGTAAAGTTGGGAAAAATAACAGGCAGTTGAATGAATTAATTGTTTGTCTCTGTGGCTACTTTAGGCATAAAGGAAGGGTTGGGTTCACAGACACCCCCTTATCTTTATGAAAGATAATGTAAGGATGCCTAGCTGATAAGTTCTGGAGCTCAGAAATTCTTTTTGCTGAGGTGATAGCTACCAAAAAAAAAATAGTTTTCAAAGAAAGAAATTTCGTTTTGCAACTGTTAGCTGCTTCAAAAGGGTTTCTGGGTCAGTCCATGGAGGACTAAGATAAGGTCCCAAGGAAGAGAGGGATCTTTTATTGAAGGTCTAAGAAAGAAAATTCCTTTCATGAAAGCTTTACATAGTCTGGAAGTTGAAAGGGAATTGTCACCAGCATCTAAGTTGGATACGGCTGCTAACTGAAGTTTAATAGTAGAAAAGCTATCTCCTTCTCTAAAAAGAGTAGTGAGAAAAAGAAGAATGGTCAATATTCACATTAGAAGCCCATATACAGAATCGTTTCCATTTGCTTTTGTAAACCTTCTTAGTGAAGGCCTTCTTGGAGGCCAAGATAATATCACCTACTTGGAATGCGAGCCTGGACCATCTTACTATCACTGGAAGTGGATAAACCATGTGGTCAACTGGAGGGCATGGAGAAAGGGATTTTGGATTTGTGATGGGTGAGATGAGAGATCCTGATTGGGCTCCAGTATCCATAGAAGATATCTCAGATGAGACCAGAGAAAGGAAAACCAAACTTGTCAAAGCCAGAAAGGGAAATGAGGATGATTAAGCTCTTCAGCCTGCTTGCTTTCTGTAGAAACTTCAGGATCAGTGGTAGAGAGGGCTATGAATAAAGGAGACCCAGAGGCCAATCATGAATCAGAGCACACCTTGTGACTCCCCCAGAGGGGGGGATCATAGAGATGTACTTGCTGCACTTGTTAAGGGGAGAGGCAAAGAGACTGCAGCAAGGCTGGCCCCGACGGGTGAAAATTATGTTCGCTACTGAGGGACCACTCGTGAGGAATCAGAACAGAGCTGCTGAGCCTGTCAGCATGTTGTTTTTCAATTTGCATTGCAATTAGAAAGTGGTCTGAAGAGATTGTCCATTCACAGACCCTCACGGATCTTTCTGCACAATGGGTTGGAGCGGGTTCATCCTTGTTTGTTGATGTACCAGACTACGGACATGTCTGTGTGTATTGCAATAGCTCCTATGGAGAGAACATCCTAAAAGGCTTGCAATGTTAGGAGGACTGCTCTCATCTCTAGGACACTGATATGCAACTTGGTCTCCAAGGAGGACCATGTGCCTTGGACTATCTTTCCCTTGAAATGCCCCACCTCCCCAGTTGGGAAGTGTCCGTGGTCACTGTGGCTAAAGGGGGAGGAAGAAAGAATGGCCTGCCTAAAAACAGGTCGTCTAACTGGATCCACCACTGAATATGATGTTTGCATATTGGAATTAGGTTGATGGGAACAGATAGAGACTGGTAAAGAATTGACCACTGTACCGCCAAGGTCCATTGGAGGACTCTTATGAAGATCTTTGCTACAGGAACTAGAATAATGGCAGCTGACACTGGCTCAAGAGCTTGCAACACTAGTTTTGCTGGAGAGGGTGGATTAGACAGTAAGTTCCACACCTGATTTCTCAGAGATGTGATGTGGTGAAGAGGTAATGAAGCCACTTGGGTTGTAGTATCCAGTTGGGTGCCTATAAACTCTAGAGCCTGTACAGGAGTCAGGTTGGATTTTGCAAGATTTATTGTGATGCCTAAGGGGACAGCAGAGTAGTGCAGTGGTTAGTGTTGCTGCCTCATAGGAAGAGGTTCTCTGGTTTGATTCTTGGCTGGGGTGCCTTCTCTGCAGAATCTGCATGTCTTCCCTGTGTTCGGGTGGACTTCCTACAGGTGCTCCGGTTTCCTCCCACATTCCCAAGACATGTTTTAGGTGTAGGTAGATTGTACATTCTAAACTGGTCCTAGGTGTGAGTATGTGCACCATATGAGGAACAATGGGTGCCTGGCTGGCAACTCAACACCATAAAACTCACTGCCACTTGTTCTGCGGACACTATTGATCTGCTGTGGCAACCCCTAATAGGAGCAGCTGAAAGGAGTAGTAATATTGTGATGCCTAGGGAGTTGGAGATCTGACGCAAGTTAATCCATGGCTTGTACAAGTTGATGCCTGGTTGGGGTGGTGAGGAACCAATTGTCGATAATGGGAATCCTCTGAGCCTAAGGTGAGCTGCCATACATTTGATGAACACCCGGGGGACTATGTTGGGTCCAAAGGGCAGTGCTCTGAATTGGTAGTGACTGGCTCCCAGCCAAAAGCCCAGGTGTCTCCTGGAGCACCTGTCTATTTTGATGTGATAGTAACACATCCTGGAGCTCTAGAGTACATGCAATCATCCTTGCGCAGAAGAGGCAGGATGGACTGAACCATCTGGAACTTTGACGTCTTTACTTACTGATTCAGGTTGCTTAGATCCAAAATTGGTCTTGGATTCCCTGTTTTCTTTGGCATCAAAAATAAACTGGAGTAAGTTTATTTATTTTATTTTCCATTTACTGGGTTAGTCCCATTTTCAGCGGAGGCCCAGGGAGAAAAGTTCCAGATACATAGTAAAAAATTATAAAAAAAAAAAAAAAAAATAATGAAAATAAAATTTATATAAACATAGCTATTTTGTACAAAGAGCATAGAATATATAAAGAGTAAAATCAGAGTTTTACAAATGATGCAGCATACAGTGGTTAGAATACTGAGAAAGAAATTAAACAAGATATTATACAACAAATATACAATTGCTTGAACATAAATTTAAAAAGAAGTTTCCATAGAATTACAGGATCATAAACTAGAAATCATAACTATAAAGGTGGCCTAAACACCTGGTTCATAGTACTATGCACTAAGTGAAACTACACAGTACACCTGTGATCTAGGGATTTGAATGTCAGGAACAGGTGAAATTAGTCTGGTTCTGTACAGGAATATATCCAAGTTTTGAACAGGAGATCTTTTAGTAGTGATTTGAAAGCATGTTTACTAATTAGACATCTAATGTCAGGGGGTAGAGAGCTCTAAGCCTTAGCAACTGCATAGGAATAGAGAGATTGGCCTGAGCTATGTAAGCAATTGGTCACAGTCAGTAGGGCAGTATTGGAAGATCTTAGTTGATGCGCAGTATTATGGAAGGTGAGCAGACCAGAGAGGGCAGGTATTTTATTTGGTTGGTATAGCAGTTGATGGGTCAGGAGAAGCTGATTGCATTTTAGTAGGTTAGGAGTTCTAACCAACCTATTTGTCTTAGGGAGAGGCAATGGTGAGAACGAAATTTAGCATTGGTTGCAAATTTTGAGATTTTATTGTGCAAGGTAGATAGTTTCAGAAGGTCAAATTTGTTTAGGTTAGTTAGAACTGGGGAAGTGTATAGTAAGGTGGAGAGTAGATGGGTACGAGAGATAGTGATTCTTGTGTGAGGAAGCTCTTGCAGCGGTAAAGTGAACCTAGTTTTTTATGAACTTTGGCAATTGTTAGTGCTATATGTTTGTCAAATTTTAGGTTTTGGTCAACAGTTACACCTAGTAGCTTGGCTTGAGTTACTGGTGTGATAACGGTATTTTTGGAGGATGTTATTGAGAAAGGCGAGGTAGGGGTCAAAGTTTTGGATGGGTGGAAGATCATAAGTTGGGTCTTGGATGGGTTTAGTATGAGTTGGGAGGAATTGCCATTTTTCTATAGTAGTGAAGGCTTCCTGGGTTCTGTCTTGTAGTAATTGTAGAGAGGGGGCTGAGCAAATAAGGGTGGTGTCATCAGCATACTGTACTATATTAGTTTGTTGGGTAGCCGAGGGGAGGTTATTGGTAAAGATGGAAAATAGTGAGGGACGAAGAATGGATCCTTGTGGAACACCTTGTACCATTGGGAGGAGAGGGGAAACAGAGTTATGCCATTTAACAGCTTGTTGCCGGAGAGACAGATAATTTTTAAACCACAGTAGAGAGGAGTTATCCAGACTGAGCTCAGTGAGAGTCTATAGTAATTTGCAGTGAGATACGATGTCAAATGCCTTTGACAGGACTAGGAAGACAACAGATACTAAGTTATCAAGATTTCTTTGTTGGTTTGATGTGGTCAGTAAAGGATACAAGGGCAGAGGTGATACTATGGTTTGGCTGAAATCCATGTTGGGAATTTGCTAGCAGATTATATTGAAAAAGATGATTCAGTAGTTGGGTGTGTACACATTTTTCTAAGATTTTTGATAGGGGAGATATACTAAGTTCTGTCAAGGAACCACCTTTGTGTAGGGGGGATGATGTAAGAAATTTTCCAGAGAGAGGGGACAGTATGTTCAGCTATGGATTTTTTGATGAGTATGGAAATAGGGTAGGCAATGGCAGAAGTGTCAATCCTGAGGTAATCAGTGGGGAGTTTATCAGCAGCGAGAGTGGTGGGTTTCAATTTGGCAAGGTGTGTATGAATTAGGTCAGTTGGAACCGGTTTAAGAGAGAATTGGGAGTTGGTCTTATGGTGATAGTTTTGTATTTTGGGTGTAGTTGTAGTAGTAGTGGGGAAATTGTTGAATAACTTTTGGATGGAGGAGATGAAATAGTCATTAAGCTGGGTGGCAATATCATTGTTATCACCTTCAATGTTAGGGTTTGGGGAGATCATTTTTGCCTGGATGGAGAATGTGGTTGATTGTGGACCAGAAGTTTTGTGGATTGTTGTAGTGAGTTTTTTGTAGCTGGATATAACAACTTTTTTGTCATTACATATTTGTTTTTTTGCTTTGTTTCTGAGCTCTAGGAGGTATTGTTGATTTGTACTTGTTTTGTTGGTATGCCAGGTTGTCCAAGCTATGTCTCGTTCTTTGAGTAGGGATCTTGTGTCCTTTGAGATCCAGGGGGCTGGGTTGGTTTTAGTACAAATTATACATTGTGGGGCTATAAGATTAAGGATACCTAAGAAGGTAGTATTAAAGTACTCCACAGCTTCATCTAATTGTAGAGTTTTAAGAGGTGACCAATTTATTTTTTTAAGGTGATGATGAATTGGTATGGTAGGAAATTTTTGGAACTACAGATAAAAAGTAGGATGGTGGTTTTGTGTACTGTAAAAAAGTATTTAATGTTCACTCCACTTGTTTAAAATAAAAAACACACAATAATACCCCTTCGGGACACAGTATATACAAAAATGCTTCCAAAGACCAATACACAGCGTTTTCATCTGCAAACAGACTTCTTCAGATGGAAAATGCATACTAAAAGAAATGTTGTCTTTCGGCTTTTCCCGGTTAGGGGTTGCCACAGCGGAACTACCGGTCTGCTAATGATTGGTAGTTGATTTTTATGCGTCGAGTTACCAGCCCTGATGCACAACCTTCAACGAAGGTACGCCCATTCACGCATGTCTCCACGCAGAAGACGCTCTAGCTGAGAATCGAACCGGACAGCGTCTTACTGTGAGGCGACAACGCTACCTCAGCACCACTACCGCGGGTCATACTAAAAGAAATACTCCATTTAAATACTAATTGCTTAATTGATAAAAACTTCTCATTGGCAGAACACTTCCTAGCACTATATTCAAATAAATTACATAAAAATACAATACGGTATAGTCTCCACTAAGAAAATGAAACAATAAATATATAATTTACTAAAAACATTTATAATAAATCCTAAAAAAAAAAAAATATTAGATGTATAAATACAAGCAATTACCTTAATACTTTCTACAACAAAAAATGTATGAATGAATGCAACATTAACAAATACATTCAATGGCATCATCTAGTGGCTAAAGCATAGGACTCATACACAAGATTGCACAGTAAAACTCACTGACCTATACATATTCTAATACATTTTACAACTCTAAAAATATATTTAAAGTAGTTAGAATTGTCAAAATACATACAAAAATGGAAAATAAGAGAGGGATAAAACCTAGGCTAAACAAAGTTACAGTTTCGCTGACCTTAATTTTAAAACAGACTTCAGGGAAACTGAATCATTAAGCCCAGGGAATTTTGTGGCTTCCAAAGATAGTTGCCAATAAAGTTCTTTATACTCAAGATAAGTATAAAGAGTAGACACACCATGTGGGCATCTGAATTAGGGATTTTATGCCCACAAGAAGTGCATCTCTTAAAATCCAGTGGGTTTCTCTCACATTTTAAATAACAAAAGGCCCCACAAAATAGAACAAAGCAGAGTGCATGCTCCAAGTGAAAATACAGTCAGAAACTAGACAGTAGTTCAAAGAGACTTCTCTCTTTTTTAAACTATAATCAGCTATTTAGCAAAATTATAGAGTGCGCCAATAGGCACAAGAGGAAAAAGAATGGAAGGGCTAGAATAATAAACCCTAACACCTGTGAAAACTAGTAAAAGTCAAGGAGGAAAACGAAAGATTAAAGTACAAGTAAATAATCAACAAAAAAATGTTTTCTCTTACAGCCCGAGATTCTGAATCACGTCTTGTCACAATGGCAGCAAACGAGATCTGAGGAGTTGGGGATGGAGTGGAGCATTATGGGTACAGGGAGGAGCTCGAGATTCCATTCTAAGTCTTGGAAGTGCAGCTGAGTCGGATCCATAATCCATCAGTGAGGAAGAATGAAAAGGACATCAGATACTGCAATTTATTCAGAGTTTTGTAATATGGTAGGTAGCAGAATGTTGAAAACGATACACAATAATCTGACCTATTACCAGCGAATCAACTCCACTGCTGCACTCTGTGCCCAAAACACAGTTCTGCCTGTACTCTATGAGAACAGTATGGCCTAATAGTTCCTCTTCACTGAGAATACAAGTATCACCACATTTATTCACTACTCCATAGGAGGACTGCCTGACTGTGGGGGGGGGGGGGATCAATACCTCCTTCAAGTATTCTACTCCTATTTTTCACCTCCTGCGGTTGCAATCCCTTCTGCTACAAGGACACCTTTCTCAATATCTGGGTATCTAGTAGTTGGTGATCTTTTGTCTGGAGAGATTAATTTGCAGTAGAGTGGGAGTGAGAGATTAGCTCCACCACAGCATTATTAATGCTGAACAAAGAGCTGTTATACCAGACAAGTCTGGGCTGACATATGCATTCACTTTTCTGTTAAAACTTCACTTGCCTACCCACTTTGTTAAACCTGTTGTCACCTTAACACCTGCCCTAGTCTGCTAGGAGACTACTGTAGTTGTCAAAGCAACTCTTGCATACATTCTCAAACAAGGCAACTTATCATCTCTCCCAATCAAAACTACCTGGGTTGTAGTTGCAGCTTGCTTCCTTCATTCCATGATGATTGCTTTTAGCACAAAACACAGTCTGAACCTAAAGCCAAGTTAATGTAAACCAGCACTTCACCTGAAGTTTCACTTACATGATACAAGAGATGAGTTCAGGCGAGCATTCCAGCTCTGCTAGTAAAGATTACCAGGCACTGTGTCTGGTTGAGACAAAAAGGAAAGCCTCATCTCTTTCCTCCCCAACGTAGACTGCTAGCCATTTCTACCACTCTGCAATAAAGTGAGTGGTGTCTTAAAACCAAAGTCTGATGTGTCTGCAATCCTCTCCAGAAACCTCATAATCCACTTCAAATCATGGATACAAATTAGACCCTGGCCAGCACAGAGGACCCAAGAACTGCAGGATCCACATAACCTGGAGTAAATTGAAGCAACTCCTTGCAGAGATCCCAGAAGAGTGCCAAACAAGCATCCTTTTCCACAGATACCATACAAACACCCTTCCCCTTGAGAAGGTGACATCCAAAAAGTCTGACTGGATGTGCTTTAAGTCACTGGAGGCCCACGATGGGATGAAAATCATCCTCTTCAAAGTCATGGAAAAAGGCAATAGACCCCTTTGTACTTCTCTAAATTATTCATAAAATATGTATAAAAACTAAATATGATGTCCCTTCTGCAATGGACTGTAGGCCTGCTCAAGAGTTTTACACAGACATATCAGCTCTATAAGTGAAGATGTTAAGATATGGATGTGACCCTGATGAGAACCAACAGGTCAGTTGTAAATGATCTTGCCCACAGCAAATGCAACATGCACAGAACTGCAGAATACTCAAGTCCTGTGCTGTAGTCACTTTTCAGCAGACACAGTCAGAAGAAAAATAATTTGGAAACCCTCTCAGCTGTGGTAGACTCAGAAAAGCGGTGGGGGAGAACATCTCTCATTCTGCGTAAGGACTTCTTGCAGGTATCCCCATTTTTCAAGATGAGGATGCTATGGAACAACAGGTAAAGACCTTATCAGCTTTGTTTTGCGGGCACAACTTTATACAGAATATTGAAGATTTAAGCGCAAGCCTAACAGTATAAAATCCCAAGAGATCTTCCAAGCTTTTTGCTCTAGCATCAGTAAGGTTGCAATGGGTTGTATGCAAAAGTCAGTAGCCATGGTTAACATTTTTCAAACTCTTCTGATGGCAGACAACCCTAATCCAAAAAGGTAGAAATGGACAAAGAGAACCATGTCCCAAGCTCAAGCAGTAAGTGCACTCTGATCTGTACTAGACTACATATACACAACAATCTCTTGGGACACGATCAAATCATTCCACTGGTTTCAGGATTTACAGAGCATCCTGTCTCTTTAGGCAGGTGGGAACCAAATACTTCCATACCACAAAAGTTATTCCTTCAGTAGAAGGATGCACTGGGGTTGAGGAGGAAGAACTCAAATCACTCCAAGGTGACAGATGAAGATAAGCTAAAGGTGGAGGGCCTCTCTGCTCCTCTCTAATGAAGAGCCTTCTGGATATTCAAAATCTGCTTGCCAAGGATAAACTTGACAGCTACTTCTGGCTGTGAAAGTCTGAATGCAAGAAAAAAAAGCTGATCTAGTGCCTAGGTCCTGGTGCTGAGTTAGTGCACAACAGGTGTGCTATCTTCTCATGGCAGTCCTGAACGGGTTCCAGCTCAGTGCTCCCCTGATAAGCTACCAGACTAAAGGCCACATTTGACTAAGCAGTCCCCACAAACTCAACTGGTAAACAAGACCTTCTTTCCACCATTGCAGCAGTTAATTCATGGAAAGTTAGGAAAGACAATTTAAGTTATGACACAGACACTTCCACATAAATCAAGTTCCAGGTATCAAGTGCAAGGGCAGACATTCTTGCCACCGATACTATGTACTTAAGCTAACCAAACACATGGCAAAAGCTTTAACCCACAAGCTCACCTTGAGATTGGATTTTGCTGGGAGCAGTTCTGATCCAAGATTCCCAACTTCTGCTGGCTCAGAAGAACATGCTTGTCCAAGGAATATTCCTGCACAGGGAATCGAGGAGCTGAAGCAGTGCATTCTTGCGCTGGCTACTGGGATGAAATACTGGTAGTGTTTCTGGCAATGTTTAAAATCACAATCCTTACCCAGGCAAGACAGTGTTACTCCAGCCCATGCCTAAAAATCTAATTAACTGCAGCATTATGTCCGACAGCATAAACCAAATGTGGAACCATTTTTTTATGATAAAGACTTGAAACATTCACTGTACAAGTGGCAAGCTATGGGTAAAAACAATTCTCCTCAGACACATTCTAGTCAAAAACCTGAATCCTTGGGTGCAAGATAACTTTAAAGTTATTATAATACATTCCAGTTACCCACAAAACAATGTGAATAAGGTTATGAACCACAAACCATTACAAGTAATACCTAGCCCAGAGTAGGCCATCATGTGCCAAGCAGAGTCCAACACATGCAGTACAAGGACTGCCACTTCCAGGTATTTGGAGGAAGATATTACAGGCCAGACAAAATAAAAACCTTCAGTGTTTAGCAGAACCTTTTAATGAGGAACTATGAGGAATGTGAACCTTTAAGACTTGAAGTGGAGGTGTACTTGTGAGGCATAACTGTACAGGAGCAAGGTTAGAGCCTTTTTGGTCTAACTTCAGAGATCAACTTCCACCCCTAGACTCCGCTTACTAAACTAGTTTGTAAAGTGGTGAGATCAACAAGCCCATTAACCCCCCTTGAGCCACAGAATACTAGGGGAATCCCTAGTAACCCTACTGTGACGCTCTGCCTCGTTACAAATTCTGGAATTTGCCTGTGATGCAGTGTGCCACAGCCAGTTTCCCCAGATGGGCAAGCTGTTTGCCACTTCACATTGCTTACTCATCCCATATTGCAAGGAGCTAGCTGAACGTGGATCTTCTGGGACAAGTTTGACTCTCTAAGAGACAGTACTACCTAAAGACCCTACTACTTAATGTAATTCTCAGCTGATTTAAGAAGCCAATTACTGTGGTCCACTAAGCTGTCAAAACATGACAGAAGCAAAGACTGGCAGAATCTTCAAATAATCTTTAATACTCCTGGAAGATTCTGAGCATTGAAGGAATGCCAAGAGAAGCTTTGCTGTTAGAGTTGAATAGGTTTAACAGAAAGTTGGAAAAATATGACAGCAGCTCAGATCTATCCAGCATCTTTGTCAGGCAAACTCAAGCCAGCCAAATGGCAACACTTTAATCAGGTACATGCTTAGCAGCATACTGATGCTTCAGACTAAGTACAGTTGTACAGGTAAACCTACTATAACAGTAGATGTTTAAATGATCACTGCCACAGTAGCTATATGGGGTTATATCCTGCATAGGATATAACAGCCAGCTTCCAAAGGTGATTTTACATACCCATGCTGTCAGTGGGAGTAGAACTGATTAAAGACATGTTTGGGCATCAAGTCCTGCAGTGCTTTCATACCAACAATAAAGAGGGAGGCTGTGGCCTCAGAAATGAGAACAAAAGAAAAACAATACAATAAACAAAGTGTCCCCACCCTGGCATGTATACACACACACACACACAATGGAGGGAGGGAGCAGCTGCTGCAGCAATGATAAAACACAGTAAGTTTATTTACACAACTGTACTATGTTCACCCTAGTAATCACTGCTGCAGTAGCCTTAGCTATGTTACTAGATTACAATATCTGGAAGGTGGAAGAAGGGTACAGGAGACCCTGAAGAAAAAAGTTATGTACTTACCATAACTTTCCATCTGTGTTGTTGATTTTCATTCCTCCTCGACTGATGGATTCAGATCCGAGGCAATGGATCTGACTCGGCCATTTGTAAAAGCTCATGGCAATCCAAAACTCTCCATCTTCTCCCTTACCCATAATACATCCTCCCCATTACCTCAGATCTTGTTTGCAAGCACTCAAAAAAAAAAAAGACATACTCTTACAATTAATATAATGTCAGCTGGTCTATCTAGCTTATTGTATGGAGTACCACTCATTTTATGTTAGAAAAATTGATAGGCACCTTAAGGATAGACTAAGGGAACATGTCTTTAATATCAGAAATAGTATTTGCACTAATGCCTTGGCCAAGCTTGTTGTCCTTCATGGATCTTCAAACTCTTAAGTTAACGGTTTTACAACTTATTAGTCCCAGTAAGTGAAGGGGTGATTTGGTGAATAAGACTGAGACATTAGAAAGTAAATGGATTACAAGGCTAAGGGCGGAATGTGGCAAGGGGCTTAATGATAAAGTTCCCCTGAAACTGATTTTAGCTGCTAGGAGTTTGAAGTAAATTATTTATGTGTATAATAATATATGTTTGTATTTGTTTATGATGTCATTTTTTTTTTCCCACTGGTTACTTGTTTGTAAATTACTGTTTATGGATAGCTCAAATTGACTATTTCTTTAAAAGCTACTCATCTAATTGTGATGTAATACCAATGTTTTAATGACTGAAGTTTTTATTGGACTATGCCATTTAGTTGTACCTATATAAATGTTGGTTTTATAGTCTGAAGAAGCAGTTATGGTACTGTAAAAGCGCTTACTACAATAAAGTGTCTGTGGATCTATTTATTTGGCTTTGTTTTGGTCTCACCTTTAATATATTTTATTATATGGCAAGTACATAACTATCTGATGTTATCCATATCACTATTCCTCACTTCTGGGTCAGAGTGACCAGCTACAATCCTGGGTGGTCTCATGGAAGGACATGCTGAAGAACTGTGGAGCTAAAGGAAGCCCTATTCTTGGAGACTATGTCAAGTTTGTAATGAGTAATGAAAGTGTGAGGAGTATACCAGGTGGCTGCAGCACAAATCTCATCTCTGGAATGTCAGGCTAAATAGGCAGAAGACGTAGTCAAATATCTAGTGGAATGAGCTCTGACAGGTCTTGGTAAAGGTAATCCCTTAGAAGAATAAACCTAGGAATAAACTAGGATACCCAATGAGATATTGTAATCTTGGACACCAACTGACCCAGTCTGTTAACAGAGAAGGCCATGAACAGTTGGTCAGATTTGCGAAAACTCTTTGTCCTGTCTAAATAGAATCATAACTGCCTATGTGCATCAAGCGTATACAGCATATATTCTCCTCTGGAATAGTTGGGAAAGAAAACTGGCAACTGAATGGTTTGATTCAAATTTGCTTCAGTGGCTACCTTGGGTATGAAAGAGGGATTAGTCCTGAGAGCCACTCTCTCTCTCTATGAAAAATCATGTATGGCAGCTTGATTGAGAGAGCTTGCAATTCAGAAACTTGTCTTACTGAGGTTATAGCAACCAAAAAGGTGGTCATCCAAGACAAAAAAGTACAGTTTTGTACCTACCATAAATGTAGATGTTCGAAGATCCACATTGCTGCAGTCATAACTTATGGGTAGTCCGCTGTCCTCGGTCGGCCCGAATACCAAAGTATTAGGCTGACGTCGGTCATGGGCGCTCAGATCTGACGTCAGAGCGTCAAGGTATTAAAGCGCATGACCGACGTCATTTCCTCAGTCTTTTCTTGCCCCAGATGTCAGAAGGCCCTAAAAATAAAGGCCACAGCCAAAAATAGAATAACTCCCTAAAACCATGTACAAAAAACAGCTACAACCCAAATCATACCACCACTCCAAACTACAGAGGGAAGGAGGGAGTAAATTGACTGCAGCAATGTGGATCTTCGAACATCTACATTTATGGTAGGTACAAAACTGTACTATGTTCTTCATCTCACATTGCTGCAGTCATAACTTATGGGTAGAATCCCAAAGCAGAGGTAAAGGGAGGCTGGCAAAATCATAAAGCATTGAGGGCTGCCAAAATGCCCTGCAAGATTGCAGTGGCAAATCCAGCCCTAGATTTGGAATAAAGAGGAAGATGGTAATGTTTAGAAAAAGTGTGCACTGAACTCCAAGTAGCTGCTTCCAAAATATCTTTAGTAGCTACCCCCCTTAAAAAGGCAGTAGAAGTGGCAGTAGCCCTAGTGGAGTGAGGCCTGATTCCAGCTGGAATCTCCTTACCATGGTGAGAATAACAAAAAGCAATACAAAAGCCAATCCACTTAGAAATAGTTTGTTTTGAAACAGGTTTTCCCTGAGAACCTAAAGCAAAAGAAACAAACAACTGCTGAGACTGTCTGAACCCTTTAGTCTTGCTCAAATAATAACGCAACTGCCTATGAATATCCAAAGTGTGCAAAATTTTCTCCCCTTTATTTTGGGGATCTGCATAAAAAGTAGGCAAATGAATTGATTGGTTCAAGGCCACATTTGAAACCACTTTAGGCATGAAAGTAGGGTTAGTACGCAGAGATACCCTGTCCTTATGAAAAATTAGGAATGGTTCAACTGCCATTAGAGCCTGTAATTCAGAAACCCTTCTAGCAGACGTAATGGCCAACAAAAAAGCAGTCTTCCAAGACAAAACTTTAACTCAGCTGTAGCTGCTGGTTCAAATGGAGGTAAAGTAAGTTTTTCCTACACAAAATTGAGATCCCAAGCAGGAGTAGGAGCTCACGCTGGGGTCTTATGTTCTTTGCCCCCCTAAGGAATTGCTTAAACAAAGGATGAGAGAATAATGGTGGATCACAGTCATAGTGAGCAGAAATGGCTGCAGCATGAACTTTATAGAGGAGAAAGACAAACCCTTGTCCAATAATTCTGTAAGATATTGAAGAGAAACACTCAAATCAGGCCTGGAAACATCAAAGCTCTTAGCTTTGCTCCAAATAAAAAATCTCCTCCATTTATCAGCATAAACTTTCCTTGTACTAGGCCTCCTGGCCTCCAAAATAACATTCAAAACTTGTTGAGGAAGCTGCGACCCTCCAGGTTCTAGAACAGAATATGCCAGGCTGTTAGATGCAGGGACTGAATCCTGACATTGAGGAAATGATTGCCCTCCTGAGTCAAAAGGTGTGGAATCAAAGGCAAAGGATAAGGAGGTTCCCGTACTAAACTCCTCAGCAGAGGGTACCAGTGCTGTCAAGGCCAGTCTGGAGCTATTAGAATCATGGAGGGCTTGTCTTGTCTGACCTTCAAGAGAACCTTTGGAAGAAGAGGCAGAGGCGGAAAGGCATAGACGTGAAGATTGCTCCAACTGAATGATAGAGCATCCACTTTCCAAGCTGTGGGATGAAACATCTTTGTGCAAAACTTTGGCACCTGGAAATTTAGTGGAGAAGCGAACAGATCTATGTCTGGAGTCCCCCATATCATTGTCAACTGTCAAAATACATGAGGATCCAATTTCCACTCGTGGGGATCCACTATCCGTCTGCTCAAAACATCTGCTAAGGAGTTCTGTGCTCCTGGCAGAAACCTTGCTTGAAGAGTGAGTTGCAAACTGAGAGCAGTCTCCCACAAAATCATAGCTTGCCTGCAAAGAGGGTACGAATGGGTTCCCCTTGCTTGTTGATGTACCACATGACAGTTGTGTTGTCTGTTTGAATCAACACCTGCCCTGGGAGAAGTAAATCCTTGAAAGCCATCAATGCAAACTGGACTGCTAACATTTCCTTCAAGTTGATATGTAAATGTTGAAGTCTGGCAGGCCACGTGTCTTGAACCCATTTTCCATTGAGGTGTGCTCCCCAGGCCTTGTCCGAGGCATCCGTCGTTAAAATCTGACTCGCCTCTGGTCGGGTCACAGAGAGTCCCTTGTTTAGGTGACATTCCTGAGCCCACCACAAAAATTCCTTTTGAATGCAAGGTATTATCTGAATGACAGTGTCCATATCTTGGCAGTGTTGTGTCCATACATTTTTGAGATACCGTTGTAGCTTCCTCATATGCAGTTTGGCATTGGGAAGCACCAGAATACAAGATGCCATGAACCCCAAGGCTTGAAGGACTGTCCTTGCAGTCAGCCTGGACCGTAGAGACAATTGATGGAAGTAAAGTGTAAGATTCTTTTGCTTGTCCGGGGTCAAAAAGGCCATCTGGGAAGCTGTATTCAGTCTCACACCCAGAAAGCACATTTCCTGAGAGGGTACTAGACTGGACTTTGTTTCGTTCACAGAATACCCTAGGCACCTTAACACTGTCATAACATACTGCAGATGGTGAAGAAGTTCGTGCTTGTCTTGAGCAAGAATCAGGCAATCGTCCAAGTAAGGATAAATTTGTATTCCTCTTAACCTGAAGAAGGCCATCACTGGAGCCAGAACTTTTGTGAATACCCTGGGCACAGTAGATAAGCCAAAGGGCAATGCAGAGAACTGATAATGTAAAGTCCCAGCCCGAAAATGCAGGAATCTCCTGCAACTGAGCCTGATAGGAACATGAAGATAAGCCTCTTTGAGATCCAGAGTTACCATCCAGTGATCTTTGCCCAACAGAGGCAGAAGTTGTTGCAACGTCAACATTTTGAATTTTGGAATAACCAGATATGTGTTGAGGATAGATAAGTCCAAGATTGGCCTCCAAGTGTTTCCTTTCTTTGGTACAAGAAATAGGCGAGAGTAAAATCCGAGGCCCACTTCTGACAGAGGGACCTGCTGTATAGCCCCCATTTGAAGAAGTAAAGAAATCTGTTTGTGAACCTCTAACCTTTGCTGAGGAGGAAAGTCTGGCATGCCTTTGAAAGGAGGCAATGTGTGGAAATAAAACTTGTAGCCTCGGTCTATAATGTCCAACACCCATTTGTCCTGGGTGACTAGAAACCAATTTTGCTTGAAGAGTGCCAACTTTCCTCCCAAAGGAGCTGCCAGACAGGAAGGATCTGTCAGCTGAAGATGCAGGTCATTGGGCCTGTTTACGAAAGGACTGGCCCCTGCCCTCACCTGTAGATTGTGCTGGTGAACTCCACGGCCTAGGCCTGAAAGAACTCTGAGCTCTGCCCCTACCACGTCTAGATCTACCCCTAGACTGTGAATCAGAAGAAGGGTAAGTCCAACCCTTAGCAGGCCAGTTCCTGCTAAACTTAGGGGGCTGCACCTGCAAAAAATCTTTAACAGTCTGCATAGACTTAGCCTTGTCTTCCATTTTTTTCAAGACAGACTCCACAGGAGAACCAAACAAAACTTCAGACTGCAAAGGAGCATCTAAAATCCTAGCTTTAACATGCTCTGACAAATTCTGATCCTTAAGCCAGGCGTGCCTGCGAATAACTGAACCAGTGGCAGCCACCCTGGAGGAAGCCTGCAAAGCATCAAAACCACACTGCAAAGCATGCTTACCCACTTGATCAGAGGCATGTACCAAATCCTGTAATTCCTTACACTCTATGCCCTCTGCCAAAGCATCCATTTTAGATTTTAACTGAGTAAGGAGAAAATTCTGGTACTTCAACATATGAAACTGGCAATTCAAAGCCCTCATTGCTAAAGTGGAAGAGGTATACACTTTCTTACCCCACCTTTCCAAAGCTCTAGCCTCCTTATCCAAAGGAACTGGATTCTTTACAACAGAAGCCCTGACACCCTTAGGTCCCTGGCTAATAGTTTCTGGATCGGCCCTAGGGCTTTTATACAGATATTTATGAGCCACAGGCACTCTGTAATACCTATCTGGCTTAACTGGCGCAGGAGGCAAAGAGTCTGGATTAAGGGAAGCCTCAGAGAAAACGTCTTGAACAACATCCAAAACAGGAGGTATAGCCAAGGGCCTATGCTGTGGTAAAAACAAAAATTCCCTAAGCCTCTTCCTGGAATCTGAGAAATCCTGACCCTCCCATTTAAAATGCTCCCTCATGGAATGCAGGGTTTCTGAAAAAGAAAAATCCTCTGGAGGAGAAGCAGAAGGAGTGGAATCCTCTGCGTCTGAATCAGAATAAGGAGGAAAATCCTGAATGTCTTCAGTCAAGACTCTGAGTAATCTGAAGCCTGCTCCAAACTTTCCATTTCTGGCTCCACCCTAGGCCTCTTATCAGGAGGGGGCATAGAACCCCTGATTAAAGTAATTAAATCTTCTGCCATTTTAAGCATATGTTTTTTAGGCACAGAACCTGCAGAGCTAGGACTGACACCTGTGGAAGGCAAACCAGGCCTGCCTTTGGAGGGCACCTTAGAGACAGAAGGAGAAGGCCTAACCACCTTAGGCAAAGAAGGGAGAACAGTAACCTGAGAGGCCCCCTCAGCTTGACCTGACTCCTGAGAGGCCAAATCTTGCAAAACCAACGTCTCCCCCTGAGACTCAGTTGAAATTTCGGCCGGATCAACCAAATCCACCGTAGTGTCTAAAGAACTGGCGTCCGGAACGGACGAGTCATCCTGTTTGGACTTTAAAGATTTATCTTTGCGCTTCTTCGCGGTAGCGGGCGTCGGAGGATCTGACGGCATATTGTAATTACACCGCTCAAGACAAGCCTAGCACAATCTAGCCTACGCTTAATGGTGCGCTTATTAAACCTAGCACAAAAGCGACACCCTACTACGCCGTGCTCGGTCCCAAACAAGGAATACAAAGAGAGTGGTAATCCCTATGCGGTATCTGTTTCCCACAAGAAATACAATTATTCACTTTTTCTGACATCCGGAAGTAACTGAGGCAAGAAAAAACAAAAATATTCCCCAACGGGGTACTTAGCCCAACTTGGTTTCGGTCTGAAACTCAGAATACGAAAATTTCAGAATGCCGAACGGCACTTGCAAACGCTGCTTCTGCTTCAGACCATGCGGCAAAAAAGACTGAGGAAATGACGTCGGTCATGCACTTTAATACCTTGACGCTCTGACGTCAGATCTGAGCGCCCATGACCGACATCAGCCTAATACTTTGGTATTCGGGCCGACCGAGGACAGCGGACTACCCATAAGTTATGACTGCAGCAATGTGAGATGAACAACATCTTAATGTCGCAAGTTGCAGCAGGGTCAAAAGGACTCTGCATAAGAGATTGCAGCAACAAGGGTAAGGTCCCAAGGAGAAGAGGGATCTTTGATAGGGGGCCATAGCAGGAAGACACCTTTCAAAAAGGCCTTACAAAGGCAAGATGAAAAAGCAAGTCCCTCGCAAACATGAAAATTAGAGATGGCTGCTAGCTGCAGCTTAATACTGGAGAAGCTGGCTCCATCCTGAAAGAAAGACAAGAATAATAAGATGTGTGGAATGGGAACTGAAAAGGGATCGAGATTCTGCTGACTGGCCCAGATAGAAAATATTTTCCATTTACTACAATAGACCTTTCTGGTGGAGGCCTTCTGAGAGGCCAGAATGATATCTTGGACTGGAGAGGCAAGCCTGGACTGGTTTAGGATTATGGGAAGTGGATAAACCACTCAGTCATACAGAGTCTGAAGGTTTGGGATCGGAAGATGAGAGGGGTGAGATATCAGATCCTGAAGGGGATCCAGTACCCAAGGTAGGTACTTCAGATGAGACCTGAGGAGAGCGAACCATACCTGCTGAGGCCAGAAATGGGAAATGAGGATCAAGGGAGCCTTGAGGCGATGAGCTTTCTGAAGCACTCTGGGAATGAGAGGTATGGGATGGTAAGTGTAAAGGAGACCTGGAGGCCAGTTGTGAACTAGAGCATCCCTGGTGGCCCCCCCAGCTGGGAGCATCAGGGTGAAGTACCTGCTACATTTGTGATTGAGAGGGGAAGCAAAAAGATCACAACTCAGTTGACCCTAGTGAAGGAAGATCACTCTCACCACTGAGGGGTTCAGGAACCACTCCTGAGGACTCAAGATAGCTTTGCCGAGCTTGTCTGCTAGCACACTGGTCTCCCCAGGAATGTGCTTTGCAAAAAGAAAGTGCCCCAAGAACATTGCCCATTCCCACACTCTCATGGCCTTGCGACAAACAGATAAGAAAGTGTGCCCCCTTGATTGTTGATGTACCACACAACAGCCATGTTGTCCATGTGCACTGCAATGCTACCCAGAGGAAGGCAGTCCTGAAAGGCTTGCAATGTGAGAAGAACTGCCCTCATCTCTAGTACATTTATGTGCAGTTTGGTCATTGCAAGGGAACATGTACCTTGGACTGTCTTTCCCTGGCAATGCCCCATCCCAGCAGGGAAACATCCGTGGTCACTGTGGAAACGGGATGAAGAGGAGAAAAGGGTCTACCCCTGAGGAGATCAGGAAACTGAATCCACCAAAGATGATGACACCAGCAAACCAGAGTGAGGTGAATGGAAGCTGCCATTGGGCAGCACAGAAAAGACCACTGGAGTCCACTGTAGCACCTCATAAAACCTGACAAACAGCACCAGATAGATTGCTGCTGCCATGGACCTCAGAATGAACCAGACCTGAGGACGAGAAAGATCTAGGAGAGACTGAACATGGGATCTGATTAATTGTACATGCCTGGGAGGTAATGCAATCTCTGATACAGTGTCTAGCTGGATGTTGATAAACTCCAAGTTCTAGGTTGGAATCAGATTTGACTTGGGTAGATTCACAGCAATTCCTAGCTTTTCGAACAGGCAAAGAATGTACTGAGTGGCTGCGACCAGCTGATGCTTTGTGGGAGCTGTGAGGAGCCAATAGTCAAGGTAAGGAAACACCTGGTATCCCTGCAGTGATCCCTCCCTGAATCCTGGGAGGTAATGCTGCAATCTCTGACAGTGTCTAGCTGGATGTCGATAAACTCCAAGTTCTGGGATGGAATCGGATTTGACTTGGGTAGATTCACAGTAATTACTATCTGGTCGAACAGGAGAAGAATGTACTGAGTGGGTGCGACCAGTCGATGCTTCAAGGGAGCTGTGAGGAGTTAATAGTCGAGGTAAGGAAACACCTGGAATCCCTGCAGTCCCAGATGAGCTACCAGCACCACCATACACTTGGTGAATACCCGGAGGGCTGTGGTGAGATCAAAGGGCAGGGTCCTGAACTGGTAATGATTGGCTCCTACATGAAAGTGGAGATATCTCTGGGAGCACCTGTCTTATTTTTTTTATATGACAGTATGCATACTGGAGATCCACAGAGCACATCCAATCATCCTTGTGCAGAACGGGCATGATGGACTTTACAGTGGCAATCTGGAACTTCGACTTCTTGACAGAGAGATTCAACTTGCTTAAGTCCAAGACTGGACATAGGTCCCCCATTTTCTTTGGCACCAAAAAGAAGCGAGAGTAATCTCCAGATCCTCTTTGTCCTGGTGGGACCTTTCAGATGGCTCTCTTCTGAAGAAGCTTGAGAACTTCTTGCTGAGCTACCTCCCTCTGACTGGGTGGGAGGGTGGGAACAGGGAAAAAAATGCCTGTGGAAATGATTAGCACCCACCAATCTCTTGTGATGTCTGCCCAGGCCAAAGGGTGCAGAGACAAATGATCCCCAACTGCCTTCAGGGCAGGATAGTCAGGCAATTTCTCAGGAGCAATGGAAGGGCTTCTCAGAGAAAGGGTCCCTGGACCCCTGATTTTACAGACACCCTCTGCCTCTAGGGCAGTGTCTACCATTAAACCCTCTACCAGACGTCTAGAAGAGGGTTCATCATAAATCTCCTGAAAGGAAGACTTACTTTCGGAACCACAATTTCTTGATCCCTCATTGTATCTTAGAAAAGGACTGCTGAGGGGTTGAAAATTTGATTCCTACAACCAAAAAGGTCTTCCCTTCCTGCTCACTGCAGGTCAGTGTGTCTTTGGCTGATGGACCAAAGAGTGGATCCACCAAAGACGGCATTGGTGAAGGATGCTTTAAAGGATTCTGCAAACCTGCATAGCAGCAGCCAGGTGAAATGCTGAACAGTGATGCCCGTGCTGGCTACTCGAGAGGTGCCTTCTACAGCAGTGGAAATCAACCTCATCAAGGAATTAGCGAGAGACGCAAGAGTGGATAGCTTGGGAGACACTTTGTTCAAGTCCTCGGTAGACATCAACTCAGAAATGGAAGTGGTGAGTTCCTTAATCAAATCCCTTTGGTGGCAGATGGTGTGCCAAGTAATTAAGCACCCGCAGACCAAATGTAGCTGAGGCAAAAACCCGCTTTCCATGTCTGTCAATCACCCAGAATTCTTGATTGGGAGGATGGACAGACATACTCTGCTCTGCCAACTCCTTTTTAGTGGCAACAGCTACCACAATAGCACTGACTGGCAACCCTTTTGACCAGAACTGTCTGTGGGTAGACTTAAGAATTTGTCCGCTCATTTGGGCACTGGCTGCACAGTATTGGGCTCCTTCCATGCCTGATGTGATCTATCAGTTCATCAGCAGGTGGGGAAACCCAGGTGGTAGATGGTCCTGTCCTGAGCACCTTTAGGAACACAGACTCCTTAGAGGACAGGGGTTGGGAAGACAATCCACCCAATTTGAGGATCTCCAGGATGTCTCCAATGAATACATCTTTGGGTGGAGATCTGGGGGACCTGTCCCCTACACTGAGGTCCATATCCTCGGTGAGAGACTCCATCAGAGAGTCTACGTGGCTCCTCTTGCATGTCCTCTTCCAGGGCACATCCTCTGAGGGGAAGACTCAGAAGAGTGGGGGACCCCAAGTGGGGTAACTCCACCCTTGAAGGCCATTTTAGGAGGGCTGACCAGGAGCAGGAAGAGAAGGTTCAACTCTCAGAAACAAGGGGAGCTGGGAAGGGCCCTGGAGAGCAGAGGAGGCAGCTCCAGCAGTAAAGGTCTTCTCTGGAAGGCCAAAGGGCTGGACAATGCCCCCTCCCCATTCCTGGTAGACAAGACCACCCGAGAAGAGGGAGCAGAGCATGCCCCCACCTCAAGACCCCCAGATAATACTGGCCCTGAACTGTCAAGAGCTGAGGGGCAGGGTCCAGTCTGAAAAAACGACTGGAATCCCCCCAAGGACTCTGGAGTGGCTGCTTGGGTCCAGAACCCAGTCTGCCCCAATGAAGGAAGAGCAAAGCTGGTCAGGGACTTGGATGGAGTAGAGACAAGGTGGGCTGTAGGAGTCCCTGTTGCCTCCTCACAGCACACCAGGCCCTGAAATTCTAAAACCACCTGGGTTGGATGAGGCTATCGAAGTGTAGGGGAAGGACCCAGAGCCAAATGGGCTGGGAACGCAAGAAGCCCCAACTCAATTTGAGCCTTGAGGAAGGACCTCATCATCCTGTCCATGTTGGATGGGAGTAAGCTCCTGGAGGACCTAGAAGAGGCTGAAGACCTAGCTGGGGATGCGCTTCTAGACCCTGGGGACCTCCTGTACCTCTCAGAATGGTTTCAGTGCCTGGGAGCTGTAAGAAGCTGCTCCAGGTCATAACCCGATGGAGAGTCCCCAATCAACATGGGATCAGCCATGGGTCCTGGATACATCTGCTTCAGATCTGAGGGCAACTGAGAATCCGAGCATTTAGAACTCAAACCCCTCAGATCAGAGGAGGTCAGATCCATGGCAGGTCTAGTCTGGGCAAGATACAAAGGCCTTGATCCAGAGGGCTTAGATGCAGAAGACGACTCCCAGGACTTTGGATCCAAAGGTCTCGAATGGGGCGTAGACTTGCAGGACCTCAAATCTGAGGTCTTCTGGTCCAACAGTGCCAGAGCTGGAGCCAGATCCATGGAGCTAGGATCAGACATCCTAGGCTTCTTAGAGGAAGAGGACCCAGAGACAGAGGGAGCCTTCCTCTTGTGGGCAGAGGGACCTGGCTTGGTCAGAGATGTGTGGACCAATGGACCCCACTGAGATATCCCTTTCAAAAGTAACTTACTGTGGTGCTTGACCAAGGCCCTGGGGTTGAATGCAGCATTCAACCTCCAGGTGGTCGGCACCCAAACAATAGAGGCACTCCTTGTCTGAGTCAGAAATTGGCATCTTCCAACCACATGAGGACCACCTCTTAAACCCTGCTGGTTTATCACATATGAGGGAAACAACAGGCCAAGCACCAAAGCCAAAACGCCAACTGGAACTGTTAACCAAGGCCAATCCAAGTCAAAAAACAACAAAAGCCAAGAATTACACTAACAGTTAACTAATTCAAAAATCGGAACAAGAAAATAAACTAAGCTTAAGTTGTAACAGACATTCTTAAGGCAGTGAAATTGTCGACAAAAGGGCTGACAATAAGAAAAAATAGTTAGAAATGGAGGGAAAGGAGACTAAGAGGGTACAAAAAATATAACACTAGACTCTAAACAGACTACAAGCAAGATTAAAAGCTACAAGACCAAAAAGGTTTGAAAATGAGCACTTATCCCACAAAAGGACTCGAGCCAGAGGAATCACGTCTGAAATGGTGAAGCGGCAAACGAGGGGTTAAAGGGCAGCAAGGGACTATGGGAGTGGGAGGAGCTCAAGCCTAGGATCTGTCTGAGAAGTTGCTGACTTGGATCCTATGACCCAGAAGTGAGGAATAGTGACATGGATAACATCAAATCATTATACTTCACATATATTGCTATATATCATATAACCTAAGCAACATTGCATCAGTTATTCAGATCCTACCCATCATATAACCAAGAACTATTACATAAATTATTCAATTCCTGCCTTTTTTTTAAATAAATAACTTTATTAAACCATCACTTACGCCATACGCAATCATACATTTATATAAATGAAAATAAATCACACTGACAATCCTAATTGTAGGCATTTTACATCATAAACCATACTGAGACTACCAGTTGCAAACATTATATATCACTTATAATCTACCCAATCATTTTCAAACATTAAATAGCTCATTTAAGTCCTGCTTTCTTTTAAACATCATTTCTCCCCTGTATGTATTGCTCCCACAATTCCCATATGTTCCTATATAGTTTGCTCCTACCCTTTTCTAAAGATCTCAGTTCCAGTTTTATCTCTATTACTATGTTCACTACCTCTAGCAAAGTTGATTTACAATTTGATTTCCATTTCCTAGTAATTGCTTTTTTGGCAGCCACCATAATTAGACACAGCAAGGACATATGTCTAGACAATTCCAATTCAGTATCATAGCTCAGAAAAATCATCTCCATCACACAAATCCACCTACCTAACGTCTCTGACAGTGCATCCTGCAGGGAATCCTTAAACTCCATCAACTAACCACACTCCTAGAAAATATGTTCCAAATTACCTCTTTCTTCCCAGTCACACCACCACCATTTGCTGTCTACCTGCGGAAAAATTCCCTGGAGTCTACTTGGGGTATAAAAATATTCATGTAAACATTTCCAAGCAAAAATTCTAAATCTTCTAGATTTTCTTGCATATCTGGGATACATACACATATCCTCCCATTGTTTCTTTGTGAATTGCCTATCCAGTCTCTTTCCAATCCCTTCTAATCTCCACTGATTGATTCTTATATTTATCATGCAATATTTTACATGCTGTACTATTTATTCCTTTTTTAATGGCTTCTGTTCTTGATTGTACTAAAAACTGGTGCTGGTCTTTTGTTTAGGACCCACCTATTGCTTTCTCTTTGCCCATACTCAATCCTTGATAGGGAAGGCAATCTCTAACCTAGAGTCCAAATAAATTATTGGTGTCTTCCCATTCTATCACCCTTCCCTCCCTAGTTATTTGCTCTTAATACCTTGGTTCCTTTGCCAGTTTTCTCCAATAAATTCCAGCCCCCTATAGTGTATATCCCTAATTGCAGTCAACCCTATTGGCAGAATCTCCTTTCTCTATTCCTGTGTTAGTTTAGGTCTTAGGATACTTTCTGCTACTTTATAGATATATTATATATGATTATTTTTATTCTCCTTAAAGGCCTGCATTCAAAATCCCAGTCTCTCCCCATTTCTTGAGCCCCCCCCCATTTATCATCCATTTCCACACTTAATTATAATTTTCTGCTTGTGCTGTGTATAGGTACTTTAACTGTGTAGCTCTGAAATACCCCTTCAAATTTGATAATCCCAATCTGCCCTGTTCTACTGAAAGAATAATTTTATCCCACTTGACTCTTGCTGTCTTCCCTTCCCAGAATAAAGTTTTTCATCTCTTTATTAATTGCTATCCAACAACTTCTATGGTTGACAATATGCCTGACCTGTGTATAAGACTAATGGGACTAAAAATATTTAACTGCTTGTATCTTATCCATATAACAAAGTTTCCATTTTCTCAATTTTTGTATTATCTTTTTAGTCTCTTCCCACATATCCTTAGCTGCCACATCAGAAACATTTTAATCCATACTCCTAAATACTTCATTTTATCATGTCCCCATAAATATGGATACTGATGAACCAATTATGTGGATAATTACCCTTGTTTTAGCTTCATTCATTTTGTATCCCAGAAAGATTTGAAACTGTCTCAAAATGTTTCACAACACTAATATCTCTTTCTGGCTTTGTCTGGTATAAAATATCATCTGCAAACAGAGCCAGCTTTTCTTGACTACCATACCAATTACATCCTTGCATTTTGAGTCTTTTTCCAATAGTTCTAAACTTAATGCAAACAAAGAGGAAGGAGGACACCCCCCCTGCCTGGTTCCTCTGCTCATGCAGAAATGATCAGACAGGACCCCACACACTTTAATTTTCGTGTCCGATCCCTCATATTTATTTATTTTATTTTTCAGTCTGCTTACCGGGATAGTCCATTAGGCCAAGAAGAGTCCATTTTCAATGGAGTCCCAAGGAGAAAAGCTCCATGAACAATATAATATGAAGACCATGCATTTACATTTATGTAATACTATTGAAGAACGATGGTATTACAGAACATGCAAAAAATCCATGATTTCAGTGAAAATACAGTCAAAAAAGCAAAAGATAAAATTACACACACACACTTTTTCAGGAAATACAAATGCTATCACTGCCCTGCTCAGAAAGTCCCAGCTTACTGTTAAATGCTTTATCTGTAATAAAAACACCAACAATGGTATTTTCTTAAATTCTGCTTTCTCTCTGGATCAGTGTTCTGTTAATGTTGTCAAATGTCTGCCTCTCCTCCACAAAACCCCACTAATTCATTATCTATCAATTCTGGCATTACTTTTGCCATTATTTTAACCATTATAGACATGCACACTTTATAATCATGGTTTAGTATTGAACTGGGCCTGTATGAAACTGGATCGGATGGATCTTTACTCTCTTTAGGTATTACAACTAACACTGCTTTCTTCCAGGATGCTAGTACTTCTCTTAAACACTTTAAAACAAAACCTTCCAAATTTTTCATTTTTTTCCCTCCTAGCTTCCAAACTTCCACAGCAATACCATTTATTCCTGAGGACTTTACAGATTGGCTATCCATCACAATTTTTCTCTCATCTCCTCCTATCCTGACCGTTAGTAACTGAGCCTCATTTACCTCTAACCTTGGCATATTTAATCTCTCCATAAACATACATTTACATTTGTATCTTTTCTTGATTTTCATATTTTTCTGCTTTATAGACTTTCATAGAATTATCGAAATATTTCTAATACTTCTACAGGGTCTCGTTAACTTTCTTGTTATAGGCTCCCTAAGCCCTTTTTACTTTGCTGCCTTTGTCATTGTGCTAAAAGTTTTAGTCCTCTAGTATTATCAAAAATCAGTTTAACAGAAAATCTTTCAAAAATTGTGTATATTATTGAGGGTAATCCCTTGTTTTATGCTTAGCATTCTGCAGCTGATCTTCCTCTTGTTCTGTGAGAATCCTCCTATTCTGCAATACTTTGTCAGTCCCTCTAAATATGTCTTAATCATAGCTCCATTCATTTTTCTACCCTATTTAAACTCCACCTTAATTTTATCCCACTCTCTAGCTATATTTTCAAAAGAAATTTCTATCCTCTTGAATAGCTGCTGAATAATCTCCACTACCCATTCTTTAAATTCCTCCCTTCAACAGGTAGGTGGGGACAGCACCAGCGTCTCATTTTTATTTCATTACCCTGTATTTTTATTTTAATTATTGGCACATGATCTGAAATAATTATTGGATACATACCAAGACCTTCAATTAAATGCACATGTTCCTTAGATTGTCTAGCCTAGCCCAGTTTTAATATAGAGGAATATGTAAATTCACTCCCAACTCCTAATACTGAATTCACATCATCCATGCTAAATGTTTCCATAAGTTTCTTCAAAAATCTACCCTCCTTTGTTATACTTTCCTTTCTGGGTCCCAAATAACACAAATTCAATGCTGCAAATCAAATTCCAGTCCCAATTTTTAAGTAATATTCCTTGTTGAAAATTGATTTCTCCCAGAATTTTCTTTAGCTCCATTATAGCAGTTTCTCCACAGAGACATGAGAAGCAGTCAGTCAATTTCTCTATCAGACTGTTTCCATGGAGACGAGGGCCAGATACACAATTGTTACTAAGCATACATTCATTTGCTATAAAAAGCCTCATGATATTCAATATTCTTTTTCACTTACTTGCTTTCTGTTAAAACTTACTAAATCAATCCAAGGTCCTTAACTCTAGTTATTCCCTGAGAAAACCCCATTATTCTTTTTGTCATGCTCTTTTAACCAGGCTTTTTTTTCTTTTACACTGCAGTGCCTACATTTCTTAAAACTGAGAAAAGGGGGAAAAAAAAGAACAGCAGCACCTATTTACAATCCCCATTACACTACAGACTGAGAAAATTGTATAGCATGCAAAGAAAACCATACACCACAAAAAATAGTACTATTAAGAAAAAAAAGTTCTTTACTTAGTTAACTTTTCACCCCCCCCGCCCAAACCATTTTCCAATCATTAATGACAAAGTAGGCCATATACTTTAGAGTCCCCCACAAGTTCAATACATTTTTGAAAAGTCCAATATTTCCAGATTTCCTTGTTCTGGAATATTTCACAAATTACTGCAATGTAATCCCACATTAAGTTACTGGCTTCATTACTGTTCATCTCCATCTCCTGTCTGCTTCATTTCCAATGTACTCTCAATTCTTCTAGTCAACTCTCGTGATTCCTTCCTGCTCTCCAAAATTTTCTGTTAAACAGTGGAAAGGCTTCACAGGTAGCCTCTCTGTGGTCCACTACCAGAAAAACAAGCAGCAGAATATGTTTCAGAGTTCACCTTTTGTTGGACAAACTTTTATATTTTTTCCTTAGCATGTACGTCTTCAAAAAATGATTGCCTCTCCAGGGAAGAATGCCCTGAAGACAGCTGGGTACAGTAGTTTGAATCTCACACCTGCATCTCAACATTCCCTGAATGCTGGAATGAATTTACTCCTCTTCTGCCTGGTGTACAAAAAGTGACCATTCTCCACAAACACTGCCACTTTTAGTAGTTTGTCCTTCTGCCACAGTTTTGTCAGAATCAACTCCTTCCACTTGTGGGATTGCATCTTTACTATTAAAGGTCTAGGTTGCTTTCTCATACCTAGGATTGCCCTTTCAACTAAACTCCTGCTGTGGAATAACAGTCCAGTTGCTTATTTATGCTTTCGTAAAATTAATGCAATTTGTTCCTTACAGCTTCTCGGGTATAGCTGGAAACCTCAGCTTTTCCCTATGTGCTCTGTACTCTAATTCTATTATTTTTGAAACATCTCTTCCTGAGCAGTCTCAGCCAGATTTGTCTTCATTTCACACACTATTTGCAGCTTTATCATCTCATCTGAATATCTGTTTAAAACTCCTTCCATTTTTTCCAGCCTTTTGTTTGTGTTGATATACTCCATCAGTGTTTCATTTATTTTAACCAGGTCTGTGTGCAGTTGTCATATCTTCCTGTAGATTACTGAAGTATTGTCTGGAGGTTGTACTGTTTTTGCTGAACACAGGCAGAACTTTCCCCAGTTAGCACTTCCTCCTCACTTTTTGTAGCAGACTTTTTTTTTCAGGTGCTCTATTTTTTTCTTTCTGGCAAGCAGACAGTACACTTACTAGATAGTTACTGAAATTTACCCATAAACACAAAAGTCTATTGGCCTTTTCTGTGGAGTTTATTTTCACACTGGGAGAGCTAGAGTTAAGCTCTTACTCAATGTGCAGCCATCTTGGAAGTCTCCATGAAGCTCTAGCTTGAGGCATGGCAGAGGAACTGGAAAGTCCAAAAAAGGAAGCCAATCGGGTGGTCCCCGGCCATAAACAAACTCTACAACAGAAGGAGGAAATGGTTGCAGAATAAGGTGAAGTCCCAAGACTGGAAAAACTCCCTTATCAGCCTCAACAAAAAGTTGAGATCCCTCATCAAATCCTCTAAAGCTAGCTATGAAAACAGAATTGCAGCAGACAGTAAAGGCAACCACAAGGCCTTATGTAGTTATGTAAAGAATCTTCACAGCAATACCCAGATTTGCTCTGAGCTACTGCACAATGGCACCTCCTATACTGAGCCAACAGATATTGCCAATATACTGGCCAACAGATTCAGTGACAACATTACCCCTCTCCCCCAAAGGACCAATCACAATACCAGTAGATTGCCAGGCACCCAGTATTACTGCTGCATAGGTTAAAACAGCACTGTCCAAGGCCTAGAATACAGCTTCTATGGGACCTGACAATATCCCTGGCTGTGTTCTACATGAACTACAGAGTGAACTGGCAACCTCACCTGTGTGCCCTGTTCAGTCCCAGCCTCATATCAGGTTTTGTCCCTACCGAATGGCGCACTGCTACAATCATCCTTCTCCACAAAGGAGGAGCGATTACAGACCCTGGGAACTACTGCCCTATAAACCCAATGAGTCCGATATGCAAAGCTATGGAATGCATCATGGACCTAATAAACAAGGATATAGGGAATCTCCAAACTTTGGATCCCACACAGTTTGGTTTTGTGAAGGGTAGATCATGCCAGCTCAACTTGGTCGACTTCTTTGAGTCAGTCATCAGAGCTGTGGATGAAGGCAAGGTAGTTCATACAGCCTACCTTGATCTGACCAAGGCCTTTGATACTATTTCCCACTCAGGAATCATAGAAAAAGCATCAACCCCTATATCACTAGGTGGGTTTCAAACTGGCTCAAAGATAGAACCCACTGTGTGAAAGTAGCTGACTCCAAGTCAGACTGCTGGCTAGTCACAAGTGGAGTCACACAGGGTTTGGTCCTGGGTCCTCTCCTGTGTATCTACTTCTCAGAAGTCCAGGCCAACACAAAGGTACTCTGGCTGACAAAGTTCACAGACTACTGCAAGTTGGGAGCTATTAACTCCCCAAGTGATGACATCCGACAGAATTGGCCTCACTGAGACTGACTGGTGTCAGAACATGGCCTTAAGCTCAATGCCAAAAAATGTGTTATCCCATTAGGGGAAAAACACATTTCCCATGAATTACCACATTGCTGGTAGTCTACCGAATGCAGAAGGTGTTGAGAGATCTGGGAACACAGGTTGACAGCAACCTCTCATAGGTTCATAGGTTTATACTAGGCTATCTGCCCTAAGGCATTTATAAGCCTAGCCCAAATTATTGTGGCTTACGCCACCCCTTATATGAAAAAATACTGTGCCCATTAGTTTGTTGTGCCTCTGTCCAGCAGTGACCCAGAGATGATTCCCGGGGTAAACCTACGATCTCCCATCCACAGGTCTAGATTTCTCTTGAACAGAGTCAGCGAGGTGCTCTGCCTCACATGGACCGGGATTTTATTCCACAGCATAGGGAGTCTCTGAGTGATAAATCTATCCCTCCAGCACGTCCTATTTATATCCGTGCTAAGGTTTAAGTCGCTTGCTCTAGTGGTTTTGGTGGATTTGGATTTTTGAGGTGGAGCATGTCCATTAATTCCGGGTTGGACATGGCCTTGTATGTCAGGCACATGTCACCTCTGAGCAGGCGGTATGCGACTGAATAGAGCTGGAGTTTCTTCAATCTGGCAGCATATGACAGATTTTGGAGTCCTTTATCCTTTTGGTGAGGAACTTTTGGGGTCTCTCCAATTGCTGCAGATGTCGGGTGAGATACATCCCGAATGGGGCATTGTACTCGATCATTGGTCTGATAAGTGAAGAGTACAGGGAACAATGACCTCACTAGATCTGGATGTGAATCCCTTCATGATCAGGTGGGCAATGTAGAAGGTCTTTCTAACCACTTTAGCAATGTGAGTGTCAAAAGAAAGGCCACTGTCAACCTGGGTCCCCAGGTCCCTGATAACCTCTTCTGTGCTTAGTGGATTGCCACCTATATGGTAGCTTGGGGTTACCTTGTTTTTCCCGAAGGGTATGACTATACATTTTTGGCGTTTAACTTCAGGCCATGGCTCTGGCACCAGCTATCTGTTTCCGTGAGTCCCTTCTGAAGGATATCAGTGTCCGATGCACTTTCCACTATGGCGCCCAGTTTGCAGTCATCTGCAAACTTTGTCAGCCAAAGTCCTCCCATGTTGGCCTGTACTTCTGAGAAGTAGATGCCAAACAATAGGGGCCAAGGACCGAGCCCTGTGGGACACCACTTGTGACCGGCTTGGAGTCTGACACAGCGCCAGCAACTCTAACCCTGTGGGTTCTGTCCTTAAGCCAGTTTGCAACCCATCTTGTGACATATGGGTTTACATTTAAGCTGGTAGTTTTTCTACAATACCGAGTGGGGTATTGTGTCGAAAGCCTTTGCAAGGTCAAGGTAGGCTGTATGGACTGCCTTTCCCTCATCAATGGCCTTGGTGACTATTTCAAGAAGTCGACCAAGTTCAAAAGGCATGATCTTCCCTTGACAAAGCCAAACTGGGTCGGGTCCAATGTCTGCAAGTCCCCTATATCTTTGTTTATGAGCTCCATTATGATCCTCTCCATAGCTTTGCAGACTAGACTTGTTAAGCTTATGGGGCGGTAATTACCAGGGTCCGTGAGGCGCCACCTTTGTGGAGTGGGACCACAGTTGCCGTCACGCCACTCCTTGGGCACGTATCCTGTGGTAAGGCTGAGATTAAACAGCTGCCTTATGTGCGGGTTTAATTCCTCATTTAGCTCGTGTAGCACACAGCCGGGACACCATCCGGTCCCATTGATGCTGTGTTTTTAGCTTTAGAGAGAGCAGCTTTCACCTGCGCATTTGAGATGTCCGGGAGGCTACACTCGGCTGGGATAGTTATCTCTCCTTTAGGGGAGAGGGGTGAAGTTTGCACTGAACCTGTCTGCCAGTATGTTGGCAATGTCTGTGGGTTCAGTGATTTTTGTATCATTTTGGACTAATTCTGAGCATATCTGTGAGTTTCCACCCAGGTTCCTAACATAGCTGAAAAAGGCCTTATGATTGTCCTTTGAATCCATGGCAATTTTTCTCTCAAAATTGGCCTTAGTTGATTTTATGAGTGCTCGTAATTTTCTCTTTTGATCACCACATTGCCACTGTGATCAGAAAGTCCTTGTGTCTCATTACCAAGGGTTTTGCATCCAGGAAGAAAGAGGTCATTGTCTCCCTCTACTCTTCATTAGACCAATCGAGTACAATGCCCCATATAGCATGTACCTCACTAGACACCTGCAACAACTGGAGAGGCCACAAAAGCACCTCACAAAGAGGATCCTAGGCCTTAAACATGTGTCCTATATGGACAGACTCAAAAAGCTCCAACTATTCGCGGTCTCATATCACCTACTTAGAGGTGATCTCTGCTTGACTTACAAAGCCATGTCTGACCCAGCTCTGTTAGAAATGCTACATCTAAAGAAAGCCCAATCCCTCTGCACCACATACTCGAGACCTCAACCTCATTACCACAATCAACAGAACATGCTGGAGGGGACAAGTTCATAACCCAGAGACTGCCCATGCTATGGAACTGCTCAACACACTAACATTTAAAATCGATCACCAGTATCCCATTTAACTTAGGTACTTAGAATCATTTACAGGTTCTATTAGTCTAGAGGGTACTTTCAGTTGACCAAGTTGCTTCCTGGATAATGGCGGTGGGAGGGAAATGATGTAATCTCAGTAAGAGATCCCTGACTGCCTGCAGAGGGCACTTAGGTCTCCTTCTGTTAGACCCTGCCAGCACTCCTGAAACTATCTCTAGACCCTCAGAACTGTGGGAGTCCTCTGCCACTGGGGGGGTTTTCAGCCATTATAGCTCCCTGCTGTGCCTCGGGGCAAACTATCATGTGTGTCCTGTAAGGGACCTTGAAATTTCCTGTAACACATACCTAGACCTCCTGATTACTAGGGAAAAAAAACTGTTGAAGGGATGGAAAACAGGGCACCAACAGCAGATACCTCTGGAGCCAAACCAAAGGTAGCACTGATGAAAAAATACTTGAAAGATAGCACAAAAAAAAAGTTATGTACTTACCATAATTTGGAATCTGTGCTATCCAGTGTCATACATCATAGATGGGTCTTGGATCTGACCTCAGATCCGAGCCAGCAGTGCAAGCGAGAGCTCCTGAGCTTAAGCTCCATCCCTCCCAGGATCCCTGCTTCCAATAGTCCTCAGACGGAGTCTGCTAGATGAAAACAAAGGACAATGAAACTGCCCACAAAAAGGAACAGGGATACTAATAACACCATTACTCCACAATTCCCCAACCACCAGAAGGAGGGGGAATGGAGGGTGGGAATGTGATGAATAATGACACTGGATAGCACAGATTCCAAATTATGGTAAGTACATAACTCTTATCTGATGCTGTCATGGATAATGGATGGGTCAAGTCTCCAGCTATCCATCACCCTGGGAGGTCTTAAGGAAGGACATGCCAGAGCACAAAACCACCAAGCAAAGCTCTACACCTAGACACCAAGTCCAGTTTGTAATGTGTTACAAAGGTATGGGGATTTCACCAAGTAGCAGCAGCACATCATCCAGGGAAGTCCTTGCCCTGAAGGCCAAATAAGTGGCTACTGACCTAGTAGAATGGGCTTTAACTGGCTTGAGAAGTTCAGTACAATTGCTTTCGTAAATATGAGCTATACAAGTGATCCAACGAGAAACAGAAACCTTGGAAATGGCCTGACCTTTCCTGGCCTGATAACATGCCACGAAAAGTTGATCTGCCTTTTGAAAATTCTCAGTTCTCTTCAAATAGAAACGTAGCTGCCTATGCACATCCAGGCAATGAAGTTTGTACTCCTTTGTTCGAGAAATTGGGAAAAAAGACAGGAAGTTGAATTGACTGATTAGGATTCGCCTCTGAGGCTACTTTAGGAATGAATTAAGTATTGGCTCTGAGAGATACCCTATCCTGGAGATAAACCATGAAAAGTGGCTTTGATGCAGAGAGCCTGGAGTTCAGAAACCTTCTTGGCTGAGGTAGCTGCCACCAAAAATGCAGTCTTCCAAGACAGAAACTTAATATCACACTTAGCCACAAGCTCAAAGGGAGGTTGTGTCAGGTATGGCAGCACCAACATAAGATCCCAAGGAGAAGGATTATTGAAGAGGCCAGAGCAAGAAAACTCCCCTAAGAAAGGCCTTGCACTGCCTAGTAGAGAATGTGGGGCTTTCACTTCTCATTCACTTCGGAGCAGCTCAGAAAAAGCTGCCTGTTAATTCCATCATAGGAATAACAGTGCAGCCTGAGCTCATTTTCAGAAAATCCATTTGTAATACCGTACAGAAAACAAATGTTCATAACTAACTATAAGAGATAGACTAAAAATGTAAACACGAAAGTTGTTCAGCAGACACTGACCTTTCCAACAGTGTAAATGTTGATAGTGCATATCAAAGTCATTATTAAATATCTGGCAAGGAATGTTGATATTGTGCATATTTAACTTTTTAGAAAAGAAAAGCACAATATCTTGGTCATTGTACCATGTAGACCCATACAATTTGAATTTAATTTGTTAGTATGAATGTCAGCTTTAAAATGATACCTTAACCATTACTGTGTGATGCTCCTTTATGGACATATTCACAGAAATATGAATATTTCTCAATTGATAAATAAAAGCATATCTCATCACTTGTAACAGACAGAACCTACATATCAGTGTAGAAGCTGTGCATCTGTCAGCTTCAAAATGATGCATCATTTGTGTCATCACCATGTTCCCTTGCAAAGATATGGACATAAGTATTGGAAATGTATAATTTTCATAATCCTACAAGACTAAACAATCTGTACATGTGTACAGTGCACAGACAATTCTTTTACCATGTTGTAAGGAGCAACACTCTTCAAAATGAGGTATTACTTGGCACACTGACATGCTCCCTTGCAAAGTTATTTACCAAAATATGAAAAAATCAATTTCCATAACCGGAGTCCTAACAAAACTGATATCTGTAAATGTGTACAGCATTCAGAACCAGTTGTTTTACCATGTACACATATGATTGTAAACATACACATTCTTGGTGTAGCCAACGTACTGCTGAATGTGTACATGTAAAAAGAAAAAGCAAGGTAAGGACCACCACTCCACTAACTAACCTAGGACAGGCATGAAACTTCAGTGGCAGGTAAGGCCATCTGATCTGTCAGATAGCTTTTTTGCTATATTTGAATGTTGTGGATCCTGATTTTATATACTAAGTGTTCGACGTTGATATTTGGTGATTTATAAGAAGATTTTGCATCCCGGGCTGCCACGTTCCGCTCCTGCTGTTATACTATTGTCTTTTTTACATTTTTGTGTTGCTTACAGAGGAGCGGTTTACTCTACACATATCCTTTTATTTACTAAAAAAAAGTATTGCAGGATGGTCACTGACATATTAGACTGTACGTGGTAGCACTCTCCTGTTCTTGCTCAGCATCCTCACCAGCTCCTTACCACAGTTATTTGCCAAACTCAGAAAAATATATTTTACACAACACATTTCATAACAGAAATTTACTTACTATACTGGTCCTACTTGGTTATGGGCGTTTTCCATTCTTCTCACAAGCTGCATGTTACCAATCCGGCATAGCTCTCCTCACGCTATTGCAGAGTTCAGTCAAGAACAAATCAATGCCCTCCCTCAGGTGAACGCTATCCCTTCTGAACAGGTGAACATCTTCGGTATTGATGCTGTCATGGCAGATTGTAGACCCACCGACCCTATGCATCAAGCCATGCATGAACCCATTCTGTAAACGTCTGGCCTTGTGAGCTGCCCATTGACTGTTTGCTGTTTTCAATATGTCGAGGAATTATAAAACACCAAATTACACACAATGACTGACAAGGGGGGGGGGGCAGAAAGGGCACGTGTAAAGAGAAAAAGCAGGGTAAGGACCTCCACTAATATGCAGAGGACAGGCATAGGCCTTCAGCTCGTGGGCATCTGAAGTGTCCCATACTGGTGCTGGCTATCCACTCAGATTGCTGGTAGCAGCAATGACTCCCGCTCACAAAAATATGAAACATTTAACCACAATGAAGACCTTACCGTGTATCACACATTGTAAAAATGACAAAGAAACTGGTGGGGGGATGGCTTGAAATTACTCCACATAGACAAAAACCCAAATCTGGCTTGTGCATTCCGCAATGTGATAACGACCTCTACTGGTGTGAAGGACAGTGACAGCTGCTAAGAGTTTTACCAGAGAAGTGCTAATGACTCAGCATTACATTGTAACTGCAGTTATTGCTAATGTGATAACCTGCATTTCATTACTGCAAAGTTATGCATGCTCAGACATAGGTGACAATTGCTGCACGTAACCTGTTGAGTAGGCATTCATTATATTACCTTGTGCAACTGTTACAGAACACACTCAATATCATCTATTAGGGGAAGACCTGAGTAAATAAAAAAAAAAATAGTACATGTATTACTGAGTCATTCTCACCTAAATTTTGCACAGGAGTGATAAAGCCAGGAATATTGTCCAAAATACATGGTAGCTCCATGCTGGTATGTTCTCACTTAACCATCCCTGTAGTTACAATAAGACAGAAGTAAAAAAAGATAGAAATAGTCCAAAATATCTCGTCGAGCAATGCCAACAATCAGCAATAAAATACTGGGCCTCTCATACCACACAAGTTTCAGTAGAAAGACTAAATCAGAAAATACATTCAGAACATTTGGATATATTTATTAGCACTGTTCCTGTTATCCATCATTGCAACATTTCCTTCTATTTGAAATGCAGTGTTACAAAGGTATCACACCATGTAAGAAAAATGTAAATCAAATTATTAAAGTCAATCTGTAAGCTGAAGTAAATATTACTCTATGAATCTAGAACTCCATGACAGTTTCTTTACAAGAATACAAATAAAACATTAAAAGTAGTCATAAATAGTAATTCAAACTTTCACATGACAACAAGATACATACACGCCAGTCACTGCAGTGTGTAGCTATGTTTTTCAATTAGATTAATGGAGAAATAGATTACATTCAGCATTAGATGCATCACTTGCACATCCCCAATCTCCACAAGAGTATTTTATAGCTGTTAGTAAACTGCCCCAAAAAGGAATCTTACAAAAGTTACTATTGGTGCCTATACACAGTCGAGAACACCCACTTTGAGTTACAAAGTCTATTGAACATGTGGGAGAAAGACAACTGTAGCTTTGTAAAACAGAATTGGAGACAGTCACATATTGCTGGGTATAATATACTAATGGTAGAAGGACTGTATACTGAAAGACATACTGATGTGGCAAGACTTACGGAATTGTGCAAACATTCTATGGAAGTATCTGAAAAAAAATGCACTGGGAAAATCAGCCAATTCAAATGACTGTGCACCTTCTATACAGTCTCTTCAGAAAGCCCACTTGAAGTGTAATACAGGGAGACAATCAAGCTGAATACCATATATATATATATATATATATATATATATAGGTTGGTACTAGGCTATCGGCCCTATGGCCTATACAAGCCTAGCCATAACAATTTGCTGGCTAGTTCTTCCCACAGTATTTACTTCCCTGGACCCCTGTCTAGCAAGGCGACTGACGTGATCCCCAGGGTGAATTTCCTATCTCCTATCCAATTATAAAGGTTCCTTTTGAAGAGGGCCAAAGAGAAAAATCAGGGGGGTTGGAACATTATGCTTAGTACATCCCCCTTCTTTATTTGATGTGTATGTAAAAGCACCAAAATTAAACTTCTCCCCATTGACCCCTTCAGCAGTCTGTCCTACTACGCACAAGCACCAGAATGCAACATTTCAATCGACAACCCCATCAGCAGCCCTTCCAAGTATGCACAAGAACCAAAACATTCCCTCTAATGGCCCCTTCATTAGTACATCCCAGTATACACAAGGTCTAAAATGAGGAATGTTTGTTGCATGGGATTGCTGAGGCTGCAGGGAAGGTGGATGGTCTATGTACATCTGGGGTATAGCTGCCTAAATACATGAATGGATTATGGCAATCTCTGGCTGTTCCTCACCTGAATCAATGGTAGCACTGTCATTGATAGAGAACTAATGGGCACAGCTCATGAGACGAAGGCTGATATCTGGCAAGTTGGAACATAGAAAGCCTACAGGAAAAAACTGAAAAAGGAACAAATGTAGGGAGAATGAAAGTAAAAAAAAAAGGCAGAAAAGTGAAATAGGAAAACAAAAAAGGAAAAAAAAAAATCACATTTAACCCCATTCACATTAACTGTTGAATAGTTTAAATCTTCTATAAATCTTGAGCTGGGAAGAATTCCAGTGCGATGAAATACAATGTTTTGTGGCTATTGGCTATATTACTTTCTAAATTATTCTGATTCAGAAGATATGTAGCATGTCAAATAAAAGTTTAGGATGCAAGGTCAAATTAATTGTCCATAAGGTACTGGTGAATGCTATCAGAGTTCAGTACCTTTGCTTCTTTGAGCAAGTCCACCAACAATGTACATGCTGAATTTCTTCAGCATTGCCATTTCAGCAGTTGGATTTGGAAGATTAATTCATCAAAAATGTCAGAACAGAAAACAAAAGTCTATAAAATTAGACAGAGATCTTTCACAACCACCTGATCTACCACAAAATCAAGTAGATGAGACCTAAACTTAATATCTTATTGGAAGGAAGACAAGTGTGCACCACCCCCTAAACCCTTCTGCTGCACTGTATTGTCAGAAATACATCTACCTGATGTGGGAATAGAACCCACAGCCTTCTGCATCGAGAGTCTGTTGCCTATTGCCAACACAGTATGCAACAACCTTAGCTAAGCAAAGGTTTAGTACAATTATCTTAAATGCTAACTAAATTAGCAAGAAGCAGAGAAAGTAAAATGACAAGGATGAACAAAAGAATGCATGTTTATGTTGGGTCAACAGTTTCCATTAAATTCTAGGCAGAGCATCTTATCAGAGAAATGTAACAAAGTCTGCATATAACATTATCCCTGGTTAAATAAACATATTGCATAGCACAACGATCGGTAAGGGAAGTATGTCATCTTATGTTTGAAACTTTATATTTATAGACTGGCAATCAGTGACATTAGCAATGGGCATAGTGGCCGTCAAACAGCGAGAGATTCTCCGGTCCAGCTCACAACTGGGGAGGCTTTTGTGCAGAAGTTCTACGTTCTTCCTGTGTTCTATCGGCATTCTGTGTGCACCCACTTCATCCCACATTCCCAAATACCTGCGAGGTATATTGGGACTTCTAAAATTACTTTTAGGTAGAAGTGCCATGGATGGTTGTGGGCATTTGTGGGGTAATCACAGAAGTAGAGTGCAACTTGTGAATGTGTTTGGCTGGATAGGTGTTTTGAGATGTGCACAATATCTACATGTGTACTCGCTGTACTGAATCTCGACACTAAAATTACAAGTTATCCCATGCACCCAACTCTGTATAGTTGCCACCTCATTTGTAGCCAAGTTATGCCATTTGAAATAAAACTAATACAAAAATAAGTGAACGGAAGCCTAAGGACTTGTCATCTGCTGGCACTACTGCCACCCAGGCCTTTACTGAGGATACCATTAATGAAGCAAGTGATGCACATTTCATCATGGAAGTCATCTCATAACTTACACACCTGAGAGAGTACCTAAGGACTTGTCATTTGAGAGGACTAGTGCCATCCACCCCTTAGTGAAGGTTGGACTAGTGCCATCCACCCCTTAGTGAAGGTTTATCAAGTCACACTGGACTGAAACACTCACTGCTGCTGAAGTGCCTGCCCTGATCGCTTCATCTCCCTGCATTTACTGTAGAAAAAAAATGGTTTGCAAACAGTTGCAATGTAGCACGTAGCTGCTAAAGTGCAGACCAACAGATGAACTCTCCATCATTTAGGTTTTACTCAAGATACATTTCACACTACTCTTTGCATGAAGGTAGTTAATATATCAGACTGCCGCATAAAAAAATAATTTCCAGCAAACCACACAGGTAGAAATTCAAACAATTCTGCTGAAATCTGAAATGTTCAGTTATGCCCGTTAGCAGCTAGTCAGCCCAGGGAATATGCATTACAGACAAGTAAAAATACACAAAAGAATGTAGCAAACCTTCCTGCACTCTCTCATTTCAATTAAGAAACAAACATGGTATGCTGCCTTCTGTTCTAGTCATCAAGAAAACAGCTCAGAAACAAATTGTTTCAGAAAAGACAGTGTTCTTATACCTTTAATTACACTTTGCAGCGATCTTTACTGAAAGGGAATGAGGCTCCAAACCGCTGGCTGCTTGGCCATCTTCTACAAACTTGCAAGAAACCCTCTATTTGGATAAAACAAAAGGAAATTTAGATTGGGGGTGGAGTTAGTACGCAAGTGGTGGCTCAAATTGCAAGAATCCGATTGGCTGCCACCACTTGCTTCATCAAGAACCTTTTACATGAAATTTGTAGTAAAACTAATATGAACTTAACACACTGAATCATAACTAATGTAATTTACATGTTCAGTTGCAATTTCAGTGCGTTTTACATTAGGCTCAACTACAAATGTGAACTACAATTTCTCTTCTCATGGCATGCTCGGTGTTGAGCACACAGGCGCCTTGAGAAGGTACTCTGGGTTAATGAGTTAAGTGGAAGCTGGATACAGCCACCAACTGAAGTTTTAATATTCGAGAAACTAGCTCCTAGTTGAAACAGAGGAAAGGAAGGATAAGATATCAGGAACAGAAGCCGAAAACGGATCTATGTCATGCTGATGAGCCGAGAGAGAATCTCTTGCTGGAATGCACCTTTTTTGTAGAGGGCTTTTGGGAGGCTAAGAATGTCCATTACAGAAGGCAGTTGGGCTGACAATCATTGGAACTGGAAGTACCAAGCTGTCAGCCGAAAGGACTGAAAGGTTGGGTAGAGAAAGCCTCTAGAGATGGGAAATGAGAACATGGGGTGGATCCAATATCCAAGGTGGATATTTCAGAGGAGACCAAAGGAAGAAAAAAACATTTGATGGGGCCCAGAAGGGGGCAATGAGGATGAGATGAGTCTTCAGGTGATGCACTTTCTTTAAGACTTTGGGAATGAGGGGAGTTGGGAGGATAGCCATACAGAAAATCCAGCAGCCAATCATGGACCACAGAGTCCCTAAGCGACTCCCCCTGTGGGGGGATGCTGCATTTGTGATTGATTGGGGAGGCAGATTGCAAGGGAGACACAATGGGTGAAAAATCTGACTCACTACTGACTTGTTCAAGGACCACTTGTGGTAGCTCAGGATAGATCTGCTAAACTTGCTGCCAGCATGTTGAAATTGCTGGGAATATGCATTGTAATAAGAAAGCACCTGGAGGACATTGGCCATTCACACACACTCATGGTCTCTCTGTACAGAGGATACGATAATGTTCCCCCATTTGTTGATGTACTAGACTACCATGCTGTCTAAACTGCCACATTCACAAGGGGGAGATAGTCCTGGAAGGTGTTCATCTCTAGGACATTTATGTGCAACTTGGTCTCAGATTGCCTTGGACCATCCTTCCCTGAAAATGTCCCCCCCCCCCACCACAACAGGGAGGTGTCCATGGTCACTGTGGCCTGGAAAGACAAAAGGGTCTCCCTAGCAGTAGATCTTTGGACTGGAGCCATGCTAAGTGATGCAGGCAGACCAGACAGACTGACTGCCATGTACACAGCATGAAGATAAGACCACTGTGCCGCAAGGGTCCATTGAAGAACTCGCATGTGATACCTGGAGAGGGGAACCACTTAAATTACCACCACAAATCCAAGGGCTTGCAGGATCAAATGGGCTAGAACACTCCTGACACAGAAGGTGGACTTGTTCCCAAATTGCATCCATCCTGCATGTAGAAAGAGCTGCAGTCTCCAACAGTGTCCAGAAGAACGCCTATAAATTCCAGTCTCTGGCATAGAGCAAGATGAGATTTGGCAACGTTGACTGATGCCCAGGTCTCAAAAGAGGCAGAGTGCATATCTGGCTCGAGCAAGTTGATGCCTTGTGGGAGCCATGAGGAGCCAATCGTCCAGAAACAGGAAAACCTGAAACCCCTGCAGCCGGAGATGGGCTGCTACCACTGCCATACATTTTGTGAACACCCAGGGCATTGAGGCGAGACTGAAGGGCAGGGCTCTGAACTGATAGGGACTGGCCCCCAGCCAGAAGCACAGGCATCTCCTGGAGTGTCTTGTCAATTTTGTGAGATAGTGATCCACTGAGTACATCCCAATCATCCTTGGGCAGAAGCGGAAGAATGAACTGAACAGTGACCATCCAGAACTTCAACTTCTTGACTTACAAATTCAAAATGCTGGGGTCCAGAAGGGGTTGCAGGTCCCGTTTTTTTTGGGGCACTAAAAAGCAGCAAGAGTAGGTTCTGGACCCTCTTCGTCCTGCTGGGACCTCCTGGATGGCTCTTTTTTGAAGGTATTGAACCTCTGCAAGAGCCAACTCCCTTCGGCAGGGTGGAATGTCTGGGAGCAAATTTTGAATTGGAAGGGGCCGATTGAAGGATATAAAGTATCCCCTTGACAATACTTAGTACCCAGTGGTCTGAGATAACAGCAGCCCAAGCCAGTATATGCAAGGAGATACAGCCCCTGACTGCCTCCAGGACAGTTGGGCAGCACTTCAGGAGAGCTGTGGGGGCTTCGCTGAACCCTGATGTGGACCTCCTCTGCCCCTAGGGCAGCATCTGTTATCAAATCCCCTTCCCTGGCCAGATTACTGAGGAGCATCTTGGGAGGACTGAGCCCAGTGGAACCACAACTTCTTACTGCCCCGGTTCTTGGAGGAGCTGCACTGGGGAGTTGAAAACTTGCCCTCAACTGCAGAAAGCCTTTCCCTCCTGCTCACTGCGGGTCAAGGTTTCCTTGACAGAAGGACCAAAGTAGATCCATCAAATGGGGCATTGGTAAAGGATGCCTTGAAGTTATCTGCAAACCCTTCAAAGACAAAGTCAGGCATGATGCCCAATAGCCATACCTGTGCTCACTGTTGAGAGGTGGCTTCAGCCGCCTTAAATATCAACCTCACTGAGGTGTTAGAAAAGGATGAGAGAGTAGCAAGCTTCAGAGACTAGTTTAATGCTCTCCACAAGCAGCAACTCTGAAAGCATAGATGAAAGCTCTTACACCAAATCCTTTTGCAACTGTGCCACGTAATTTGTAGTCCTCAGCCCGGACATAGCTGAGGCATGCATGCACTTCCCAAAATGGTCAATCACCTGTGACTATTCAGAGGATGGACCATATAGCTCTGTTCTGTGAGCTTTTTGGTGGCTGCAGCAACTACAATGGCATCACCTGGGGCACCCTTGCTCCCAAAGGCTTTATCCTTAGATGGACTCAGGAATTTGTCCACTCTTGGGGACTGATTCTACTGTATCAGGCTCCTTCCATGCCCTGCTGGCAATAAGCTGGATGAGCTAGTCCATAGGGGGAGACACCCAGGAGGCAGATGGGCCCTGCTGCAAAGGTCTTCAGGAAGATTGATTCCTCAGAGATGGGGTGGAGACCACCAACCATCCCACTCCTTCAGGATCTTGAGGATGTCCCCAAAGGGCACCTCCTCGGACGGAAGTCTGGGGAACCCATCCCCTTCCTCAAAATCTGTCCTCAGTGAGGGCAAGGTAGACTGGGGCAGGAAGATCCGCAACACAGCTCTGATGTCCCCGGATAATACTGGCCCTGAGCTGTCCAAAGTGGATGCCCTCAAGGAAAGGGAATGGTTTGAGAACTCTGGACTGGATCCCTACCCTGGTGGCCCCCACAGACCTCTTAGGGCCAAGGCATTACCAGCTCCAAGGGCAATAGAGCTAAACCCACCAGGGACCCAGGCGATGTGGGAATGGAAATACTACCACAGATTGTCTCGCCCTGGGTAAGCTCTGGCCCTGAGGAATTGAACAAGTCAGACTAGGAGAGAAAAGGTCTGACAAAGGTGAAAAGCCCCTTGGCAAGTGGCTAGGGGATGGTAATAAGCAAAGTTCAATTTGGGCTTTGAGGAAGCTCCTCATCCGATCCATATTTGAAGGGAGCAAACTTGTGGTGGACCTGGAGGAAATGGAAGAATTGTCTGACCAAGCGAAGGCCTGTGGTCTCTGAAGAGGACCTAGTGGGCTGCCTTGGATCAGACTTCCTAATAGTGGCTGGGGTGTCTGGCTCTGAGGAGGCAGCTGGATCAGATGGTCTGGATGGATCTGAGGGCAGTAAAGACCCCACGGATGGATCAGAGGAACCAGTTGGATCAAAGGGGGTGTTGGACCTGATCAGATCATAGGACCGCCAAAGCCTCTGATCGGATGGGGGAGCAGAGGTCCTCTTGAGTCGAAGACCTCAGAGCCGATGCCCCAGAGACTGGACTCTGGGGAACTGGGATCAAAAAGCCTAGGTCTTTTAGAGGAAGAGGACTTCCTCTTGGGATAGAGGGGGCTTTGGGAGGGGGAACCCAAGAGCAGGGGACCCCCTTTAGCAAGCCCTTTAAGAGCTTATTTCTACAGTCTAGGAGAGCCTTGGGGTTGAGTGCCGCACAGATATCACATTCAACCTCTTAATGGGGCTCTCCTAGGCAGTAGACTCCTCGTGCGTGTCGGCAGGAGTCAACTTGACTGCATGGCAATGTTTCAACCCAGGTTTGTCAGATATCCTGAAGGCACACCTCCCCCCCCAAGCACGCACACAGCCAAAAGGAAAGGGGAGGGAAAGGAGCACAAGGAAGAGAAACTACCAATGAGGGAACAAGGCAGTAACCCAGGAAAAAGCTAACTGAACGACTAATGGAGGGGAATGAACTAGCTACTATAAGGCTAAAAGTAGAAAGGGAGAGAAAAATAAAGGAAATACTTATCTTCCAACAAAGCTTGTGATTCAGAGAACAAGTCCACTCGCAAATTGTGGTAAACGAGATTTGGGGATTATTGTAAGCAGGAGATCCTGGGAGAGGAGCTTGAGCTCAGCAGCTGTTGCTTGCATTGTTGGCTTGGATCCAAGGCCCCATCCATGATAAATAATGACAGAGATAGCATCAGATTCAGTGGCTCATCCAGGCAGGTCTCCTGCCTGAACTCACAGACCTGGAGAAGCCCTCCGCAGTACGCAAGAAACTGCATGGCCAAATAGGATATAGTCTGTTGGATAGCCTGAGAGACTGAGGATGAGTGTCAGAAATTTTGGTTCTAGAAAGTGAATTAGATAGTCCTTTAAATCAAATCTGTTTGCAGTTAAAAGGTACTTTAGGACTGAATGGCTCTGTAGGTGGTACAAGTGAGTAGGACCCAAAAATAGGTCCTGGGTACCATGCAAGAGGAAAAAGTGACATAACTGCACCACCCCCCCCCATTACTCAAAACCAGAGCTTTCAAAGGAAGGTAAATGGTCGGGACTGAAAAAAAACTACATCTGGTGTAAAAGACCCACTCTGATCAAAGGGTGTCAGAAGAAACTGTAGAGTGAGTACCATTCTTTTATCAGATAATGTACTTCTGGGGCATACCACTGGCCAGGTAGGAAAATGGGGCAAATTAGACTTATGGCAAATGCACTCAAATCCATGAAGGGGCAGAATTAGCAAGATTCCCCATCTGGATTTGAGCCACAGAAAATTTTTACATCCTATCCACATCCTGAAAAACATTGAGTGGGAAGAGAAAACTGGAAGGAAAGGAACTAATTACCACAAGAGCTGTCAGATTAGAGTAGGACTTAAATCTGGAGGAGGTTCTAAAGGGTTTTTTTTTTGCATCCCAAGAGTTTTGATGCAAAACATTTCAAATCTGTGGAATACAATTTGTCAGATCCAAAGGCTTAGGCTCCAATGAAGTAGTAACAGCACACCGCTTAGGGCCAATAAGCACCAAGGCCTTGTATTTGAAGTCTTTCTAGTTTTCTCTGGAGTTAAAATAGTCTGTTGAAGTCAAAGCCTTAGGATGCCAAGGAGGATCTAAAGGCTTTGGATCAGTAGAGCTTGGATCTGAAATAGTTCAAATTCTCTGGAATAAGACTGGTGACTGCTGGAAACAAGACTTTGGAACTGATGTAGAACTACCAAAACCAGTCAGATCCAAGGAGAAATTAGGCTACAAAGGGGACCTTTGATTCAAAAAACTTCCTAGTTTCTCTGTAGTCAAACTGCTGTCAGAGCCGAAAGATTAAGATCCAAAGGAGGCTGAAAATGCTTTGGATCCAGACAGCCCTAGGTGAGTTTATATTCATAATTGTCTGAAGATAAAAAAAACTGTCAGATCTGAAAAACTTGGGATCGGATTATAGGAGTGTAACCTGTAGATTCAATGGAGGATTAAAGGTCCAGAGAAGAGATACTGGACTCTAGGTGGCTGGATCCAAACTCTTTCAGGCTTAGTTTACAATGAAGATCAAGCCAAGAATTTGGCTACCTGGACTTTTTGAAGCGTTCTTGAATAACTCCAGTAACGTTCTGAGAAATAAGTTATGTACTCACTATAACATTCCATCTGTATTGTCGATTTTTCATCTCTCCTCACATGGGTCCAGATCCAATCCACAGGATTAGACTTGGCTGTTAGCAAGCTTGTGCACTTCCCCCCTTACCCATTGTTTGCTATAATTAAATGTGTAGAAAAAAGGAATTTGCAATATTTAACACACTAGAGACATTCTGGAGTACAAGGAAAACCAACCCAAACCTTTACAATATCTTCCCGTTCTACCAAGAAACCTGTGGAAGCGAGCTGGATGGAGGGGATGAGGGGAAAGGTGAAAAACTGACAATACAGATGGAACACTACTGCGAGCACGTCAATCTGATTGTCCCATATGTGAGGATGCAATGAAATAGTCCCCAGCTACCTTTACCCTGGGTGGACTCATGGGAGAATATTCCTCAGAACCAACACAACAAAAAAAGCTCTTGCCTGGAGACCAAATTTAATTTGTAATGAGTGATAAAGGTATGATGGCTCACCCAAGTGGCTGCTGCACAAAATATCATCCAAGGAGGCATTCATCTGAAAGACTGCAGATGTGGCTATTGCCCTGGTAAAATGAGCCCAAATGGACTTGTCAAGTTTCATGCTTGGAAATATAACCAGAAAGCCATTTTGATCAAGTAATCTTACAAACTGGTAGGCCTTTCCTACGGCCTGCAAATGCAAACAATTAGCTTGCTTTCTGAAACTAGTCCTATGCAAATAGAAACAACTGTATGAACATTCAAGAAATGCAGCAGACCCTTATTACTAAAATTAGGGAAGAAAACAGGGAAATTCTGATTAATAGTTTGAGAAACTATGGGCAAGAAACTGGGTTGGTACACAGACAACTGTCTTTATAAAAAGAAGCTGGGGGTTGGGAGGATACTGCCTAGATTTCCAATATCCATCTCGCTGGTTTGATAGCCCCCAAGAGAGAATTTTCCATGAAATTAATTTAATATCACAAGATGCTGCAGGTTCAAAGGGTGGTTGAATAATCAGGCATAGAACCAGATTTAGATCCCAAGGGGGGGGGGGGGAGGATCCTTGTAGGGAGGTTTTAACATTGTCCCATTCAAGAAAGCTTTGCAAAGTTTGTGGGAAGTTAGTCTACCCCAATGTGGAAATTTGAAATGGCAAAACAGTGGCCTAGAAATTCCAGAACGGAGTGAATGGGAGCAGTGATGGGATCCATTTTGTGTTGCACCCAGATGACAAGCCTCTTTCATTTACTCCTACATAGAGTGGGTGACTTTTGAAAGGATATCAAAATATGACAAATGGGGAGAACAGCATGGGTTGTCTAGCAATCAACAGAACTGGGAGGGTCCAAGCTGTCATCTTGCAATTGTGAAGGCTGGGATGAAGCATTCCTGTTGGATATGTCAGCAGATCTGGAAAGGGTTCCATAATCCAGGGCTTCTTCTGTAGATAAGGCCAGAGGAAAGGAAACCAGCTTTGTTGAGGCCAATACAGGGCAATGAGGATTACTGCCCTCTTCAAACTGTCAGCTTTCTGAAGGAATCTGAGAATCAGTGGAATGGAGGAAGCGTACAGTAGTCCTGGGGGCCAATAGTGTGTTACAGGATCACTTGGGGACTACTCCAGTGGGGGAATTGGGGCAAAGTAGCTAGTGCATTTGTTGTTCAGGGGAGAGGCAGAGACTGTAGAAAGGCTAGCCCCATGTATGGAAATGTTCACTGCTACATTCTGGTCGAAGGACCACCCGTGAGGCATAAGAATGGCTTTGCTCAACTTGTCCACTATGACCTTAAACCTCCTTAGAATATGCATTGCTATCAAAGCGGTTGGATGAGATCGCCCATTGCCACACCCACAGCACTTCTGTTCCCAGAGGAAGTCTGAAATGCCTGCAATGCAAGAAGCACTACCCTCATAAGTCAGGGTGTTTGTGCAGCTTGGTCTTGTTTGTAGACAAGGTACCTTGGACAGTCTTCCCAAGATAATGGCCACCCACACCACATCTGGGGAAGCATTTGTGGTCACCATAGCCTGCAGTTGAGGGGGAAGAAATTGTCAACCTTATGTCATCTGTTCCAAATGAATCCACCATGAGAAAATCCTTTTTGCATACATTAGTTATGAGAATCTGATGAGACATTGGTTGACGAATTGACCATTGAGAAGCCATTGCAGAATTCACGAGATACCTGGCTAGTGGAACCAGCACAATCACAGTGGCCATAGATCCCAAGGCCTGTAGAACATGACGGGCAGCTACCCTTTTGACAGCCTTGAAGTTTGCCTTCTGATTGTGAAACTTCCTCTTTTTCAGGGTTTTAACAAACTGATTGGTGTCTAACAATGCTCCTAGGAACTCTATTGTTTCAGTGGGCTCCAGATGGGATTTGTGGTCATTTATAGTTATGAAAGCTGAACAGTCTCATGTGTGAACAAGATGACTGGTAAAGGCAGAAATGAGCCAGTCACCCAAGTAAACACCTGAAATCCTTGCCTCAGGTGAGCAGCAACCACTGCCATGCCAGTAAGACTGCCAGTGAGACCAAAGGGAAGTGGTCTGAACTGGTAATGACCAGCTCCCAGCCAGAAGCCCAGAAATCCTAGAGTCTGTCCATTTTCATATGGTAGTACCCCATCCAGATGATCTAGAGCACATCCAATCATCCTGTTCCAGAAAAGTATTGACTGTACTGTGACCATTTGAAACTTGCACCAAACAGATTTGCTCACTCTGCTGATCCAAGATTGGTCTTCAGTTTTTTTTTGGAACCAAAAATGACCTTAAGTTCTGAACCCTCTCTAATCTTAGGGAACCTCTTTGGTGACTTTCTAGCAGTTTTTGAATTTGACCGTTTGATCCCTTTGACTGGGTGGAATGTTTGGGATTTATTTTTATTGAGAGGGGGGCTGAGAGGAATTTGGTAACCCCTGGATATTACCCGCTGTACCCACACACTGGAAGGTTGTTTTGCTAGGCTCTCCAGTGTAGGAACAGTAGACTCTAGATTGCCTCCAGAGGTGGACAATTGGGCCTCCTTTTGAGAGTACTGAAAAGGCTTCCTAAAGAAAGATTCCCAGAGACCTTGGTTTTGCGGACCTCCTCTGCCTTGACGGCGTCTTCCATCGTTTTCCCCCTCTACTTCGGGGGGGGGGGACTAGTGTCTCTTGTGGTTCTTTACCCACATTTTTCCACTGCCTCTCTGACCCTTGGGATAAGGTTTTGAAGGAGCTGAAAAATGTATGCCCACAGCAGACTGGGTCTTGCCTTCCTACTCACACCTGGATAGCACATCTGTCTTTGGGACCAAAGAGATGTGCCGTCAAACAAAATGTTGACAAATGAAGACCTTTATGCAAAATTACAAAGGTGCATCAAGGCATGCCTCCTTAGAGATGCCAGAACCTGCCGTTCTGCCCAAGCAGCTGAAGGAACAAGCAATGAGCCTATGGAAGAGTTAGCTACTGAATCGTAGGGAGGCCAACTGGGAAGCTACTTTCTCTCTAGCTCCCTCAGCTACTGCTCCTTTAAGGGTTTCAGAGCTTCTTGACCAGATCCCTTTGCAACTTGGCAAAATGTGAATGGTGGTTCAGTGACCACAAGGCAAAAGTCACTAACGACACTCTTCCCATACACATTTATCATCCTAGAATCTTTACTAGGAGGATGGATAATTGCTGAGTTTTCCTTCTTGGTTGCTGCCATGACCATAGCATCTACTGCAACCCCTTTTGTCCAGAAGGTCTTATCCGAGGAAGCAGTTATAATCTGTCTCCAGGGAACTGGCTTGATGTAGTCTGCCATCTCCCATGCCCACTGTGAGGTCAAACTTACAAGCTCAGTGGGTGGAGGCACCTAGCAGGTAGATTGGTGGAAAAAGGCAGCCAGATACAGACTCCTCAAGTGAAGGATTGCTGGACTGCCAAGCTCCCCCTTTTCAGAAGCTCCCCACGGGAAACTTCCTCAGGGATAACTCGGGGGGGGGGATCCTTCACCCTCAAAGTCAGTGTCTTCCATGGGTGACTCCTCTGTGGAGTCCAAATGCTTCCTCTTGCATTTTCCTAGGGATCTCCTCACTAGGGTAGTCTGGGGAGGTATTGGAAGAGTTGGGGGTACTCTGATGAGTATCATGGCGCCAGAGGTCCTGCTGTCCCTGTGGAACTTGGTGATGAGGCACACAGGGTATCCTGTTGGGATAGCAGATCAGAAGGGACAGATGCCTTTAGCTGCAGACAGCTATGGTCCTCTCCAAGGCCCCAAAGGTTGACTGCTCCAGAATGGATAGGACTCCAGCTAACAATCCATGCTTTCGGGTTGCAGTCCCCTCCAGTCCAGAAGACAGCGTGCCTGGGGTTGAAGCCAGAGCAGAGCTCACTTTCAATGAAGCCCTGAGGCACCACCAACTGCTTCGCATCCTTGTGAGTAGAGTGCAATATAGGTTCACAAGGCTCACTACAGCTCCAGGAATTCTCAACCACCAAAAAGGCAGACTAGCTCTGAGCAAAAGTCTGATCTGAAAAAGGACATCTCTGGATCAGAGCTGAAAGGCACTGGGAGTATTGCATCTGACAGCTCCAAAGCTTGAACTGAAGTCAGAGGACAGAGGGAAGTGGATGGTTTAGACAGACCTGCCATTGTAAGGTTCAAGAGAGACTTGGCGATACCCTGCACCCACAAGATCTTCTGCATTATCCATTGCACATCTTTCTCTCATTCGACCAGGAGCCCAACTGAAGAGGCAGATCAAGATTTTTGTTATCAAAAATGAGACACCACCCTCTATGGAATCGGATTATAAGAGTACCATTTACTCGGTAAGGTCAAAATAGGCTTAAAAAAACTGGATGATCAGAAACCGGCTCCAATCGTATCTAGTAAGGATGGATTGGATCAAAGAAGTCTGATCCAATGGAGTAGGTCAGTGCCAACGCTCTAATCTCCCAAGATTAACACTTTCAGTTTTGTCTCCAAAATGTCAGCACAGTGGGTCTCTGTCCAGAGAGAGGACAAGGATGAATCCGGGCTCAAATGAGCAGATTGTCTTAAGAGGCCGAACCAGATCTCTTTTCCATCAGAAATAGCCTCCCCAAAAGGGGAAGGTAACATACCCCTTAAAATGAGATTCTTGGGTTCTAAAGCAATATTAAAGGAATGGCATACTGCACAATCCTCTTGCAAGTTAACGAATTTTATAGCTGCACTTCATTTTTGAAACCATTTGGTTTCTCTGCCATAAAGATGGGACAGGTAGAGAATCCATTCAACAGAAAAAGTGACAGAACAAAAAAGTACAGTTTTGTACCTACCATAAATGTAGATGTTAGAGTGTATTCACTGTTGCAGTCATTACTCTTGGGTTATCCTGCTGGCAGGTTACACACAGTCGGCCTGAATTCCAAAGTCTTGGTCCGGTGTCGGTTGCTGTCACCTCTTCCCTGATGTCAGTGCGCCAGGGGTATAAAAGATGCAGCAGACACCATTTTCTTCAGTTTTTCTTGCCCCAGATGTCAGGTGCCCCCAAAAAGGTAGGCTAAAAAGATTATGCCAAAAAACATGCATGCACCAAGGTAAACATTTCCTTCATCTAAAAGCAAATACACCACATAGGTTGTATAGACTAGAGAAATACAGATAAGACCCAGCAAAAGAAAGGGGGATGGTAGGAGGGTAACCTGAACTGCAGCAGTGAATACACCAACATCTACATTTATGGTAGGTACACAACTGTACTATGTTCATAGTGTTTCACTGTTGGTCATTACTCTTGGGTTGAATCCCAAAGCTGAGGATGGGTATGGGTGGCTGGGCTAAATAAGATTAGGAGAGGCTATGAGGCCCTGCAGAACTGCAGTGGCAAAGCCTGCTCTGAATTTAGAGTAGAGAGATAAGTGGTAGTGCTTAGTAAAAGTGTGCACTGAACTCCAAGTTACAGCCTCTAAAATATCTTTGGTTGGTACTCCTGAGGAAGGCTACTGAAGTGGCTGCTGCTCTGGTTGAATGTGGCCTAATGCCCTTAGGCACTGATTTGCCATGCTGTGAGTAGCAGAAACGAATGCAATGGCCTATCCCTTTTGAAATAGTCTGTTTTGAGATGGGCTTTCCTTGTGATCCTGCAGCACATGACAGTGCTGGCATAGCCAGTCTGGGGCAATCATTTTTGGCTGCTCTTGTCTGACCTTTAGGAGTACCTTGGGGAGGAGAGGCAGTGGTGGAAAGAAATATACTCTTAGGTTTTTCCAGCTGAAGGATAGGGCATCCACTTTCCATGCTTGCTTGTGGTAAATCCTTGTGCAGAATTTCTGTAGTTGGCAGTTGAGGGGAGGCAAATAGATCTATGTCTGGGCATCCCCATTTCCTTATGCTGAAGACTTGTGGATCCAGGTTCCACTCGTGGGGATCCATGAGCTTTCTGCTTAGTTTGTCTGCCAGAGTATTTGTTTTTCCTGGCAGGAATTGTGCTTGCAGGTGTAAGTCAATGCTGTGTCCCACAAAGTCATGGACCGTCTGCAAAGGGGGTAGGAATGTGTGCCTCCCTGCTCGTTTATGTACCACATGACTGTAGTATTGTCAGTCTTTATTAGTTGTCCTGGATGAATTAGATCCTTGAAAGCTGTCAGGGCATTCTGAACAGCTAGCATCTTTTTGATCGATATGAAGATGCATCTGGCTTGCGGGCCATGTGCCCTGAATACATTTTCTGCCATGTGGGCCCCCCAGGCATAATCTGATGCATCCGTTGTTAGTGTCTGCCTAGCTGTGGGTAAAGTGAATGGCTGTCCCTTGTGGTGACAGGCCTGTGCCCATCGAAACTCCTACTGCAGGCAGGGAATGAGGGTAGTTTCCAGGCTGTGGCAATGTTGAGTCCAAACACTTTTTCAATACCATTGCAGTTTCCTCATATGCAGTCTGGTATATAGAATTAGCAGAATGCAGGATGCCATGAAGCCCAAAGCCTGCAGAAATTTTCTTGCAGATAACTGGGTCTTTGTTGCAAACATTTTGAAGTCAGTTGTCTGGCGTGAGATAAGCCATATGGGCAGTTGTATTTAAGCTTGCACCCAGGAATATCTCTTGAGTTTACTAGATTTGATTTATTTTCGTTTACTGTGTACCCTAGGCAAATTAGTAATCTTTTTGCAAACGCCAGATGTAGTAGAATGTCTGTTCGCTGATTGAATAAGACAGTCATCCAAGTAAGGATATATTTGAATTCCTCTGTCTACAAAATGCAATTACTGGTGCCAGGCATTTGGTGAAGACCCTGGGCGCAGTAGACAAGCCAAAGGGCAGTGCAGAGAATTGGTAGTGCATTGAGCCAGCTATGAATCTGAGGTATCTTCTGCAAGATTGTCTGATGGGACATGCAGGTATGCCTCTTAGGTCCAAAGTAACGAGCCAAGCCTTCTTGCCCAGCATGGACAGTACTGCTGCAGAGTCAACATTTTGAATTTTGGAACGTCCAGAAATATTTTTAGACTAGATCAGTCCAGTATTGGTCTCCAGGCTTTGTCATTTTTGGGCACCAGTAAGAGTCTCGAGTAAAATCCTTGTCCCTGCTCTTGTGGTACGTGCTGAATGGCCCTCATGTCCATGAGGGATGAAACTTGCTTTTGTGCCTCTGCCCATTGATTGCATGGCAGGTCTGACATACCTTTTGCTCTTGGCAGGGTGTGAAAGTGGAACCTGTAGCCCTGAGACACTATGCTCAAGACCCATTTGACTTGGGTAATCATGTGCCAATTTGGTGAAAAAAGTGCTAGTTTTCCCCCTAAGGGGGCTGCCAAAAGGCAAGTGCTTGGTTCTGGCAGAGGAATGTCATTGGGACTGCTTCCTGTATGGCTGTGATTTGTCCTCTCCACTTTTGGAGGTAGAAGCACCCCATTGTTTAGGCCTGTATGAGCCTTGGGGCTGGTATCTGCCTCTTTGTGGCCTGTCTTAGACACTGGAAAGGACCAATTCTTTGTAGGCCAGTTCCTGCTAAATCTGGGTGGCTGTACCTGTAGGAAATCCTTTCCTGTCTGCATAGATTTCACTATCCTCCATTTTCTTCAACACCTCTTCTGCTTTAACACTAAAGTATCATGCTGTAATGGAGCATCCAATAATTTTGCTTTAACATGGTCAGGTAGATTCTGTTCCTTTAACCAAGCATGCCTTCTAATGACAGAACCTGTAACTGCGGCCTTGCAACAGGCCTCCAGTGAATCAAAACCACATTGCAAAGTATGCTTTCCCACTTGTTCAGCTGCAGACAATAAATCCTGCATTTCCTTATCCATTCAGAGTTTGTCAACATTTTCTGTTTAAGCAGTGACATTAAGTATTGCTGATATTTAGGCATATGAAACTGACAATTTAAAGCCCTTACAGCCAAGGTAGCAGAAGTGTAAACTCCCCCCCATCTGTCCAGTGCCCTAGAATCCCTATCAGAGGGGACAGTTTTTTTGCAGTGGAAGCCTTGACCCCCTTGGGATCCTGAGATAGTTTCTGGGTCAGCAGCAGGGTTTTTATATAGAAATTTATGAGTCTGGAACCCTGTAGTGTCTGTCTGGCTTAGCAGGTGCAGGGGGTAGAGAGTCAGGAGACAGACACGACTGAAAATACATCTACAATGTCTAGAACAGGTGAATAGCAAGAGGGCTGTGCTGAGGTAGTAAAAAAAAAATCTGAGCCTTAGATTCTGAATAATCTTGGCTCTCCCAGTGAAAATGCTCCCTTATGGTATGCAGGGTTTCCCCAAAAGAATAATCCTCAGGAGGAGAGGCTGAAGGAATAGATTCTTCAGCATCAGAATCCTCATAAGGAAAAGGTATCCCTGTTCAGAAGAGAGGAAATTTAAACCTGATCAGAAGAGTCACTCTGCCTCTTGCCTAGGCCTCTATCAGGAGGGGGATGGGAACCCCTGATCAAAGTAATTAGGTCTTTGGGGCCATTAAGCATCTGTTTCATAGGCATGAAGTCTGTCCAGGAGAATGCTGTACTTGTTTTTAGGGCTGTTTTAGTCTTTGAAGCTGAAGTAGGCTTGACAATTGTGTAGGTCTGAAAACACCCTCAGAAGCCGATGCCTGCTCAGCGGCTCCTGACTCATGAGGGAATAGTTTCAGAGGGTCCAATACCTTGAGTTTCCAGAGGCCTAGTCAGCTCCACGTGGGAGTCCGTAGTGGCCTGTGGCTGAGGTAGCCGGCATCAGGGGCTGCAAAAGCACCTCACTGAGAACCGGCGACTGGCCTAGTGGGGGGGCCTCTGTTTTGGACCTCGGATGCCTGTCCTTTTCCTTGCACTTTTTGTAAACTCCAGTCGTTGGCTGTTCCGATGGCATTATATAATTAAACCTTCGGCCAAAGTAATGAAAGGCAAAATCGTACTGATGCTTAATAGTGCGTTGGTTAAATCTAGCACAAAAGACAGCTAGCAACGTCGTGATCAGGGCCTAGGCAAGGAATACAGTAAGAATGAAAATACTTTAGGTACTTGCTTCCCACAAGAAACAATTGTAATTTTCTGACATCGGTCTGGAGCAAGAAAAAAAAAAGATTCCAACAAGGTACTTTGCTTTAATGAAGACTTCAGATCTGAAATTAGATTTTGAAACTTGGGAGTCTGCCAACCAGCACTTGCTAACTGCTTTTGCTTTGGGCACCACACGGCAAGAAAGACTGAAGAAAATGGCATCAGCTGCATCTTTATACCCCTGGCGCACTGACGTCAGGGAAGAGGCAACAGCAACAGACACCGGACCAAGACTTTGGAATTCAGGCCGACTGCGGGTAGCCTGCCAGCAGGATAACTCGAGTAATGACTGCAACAGTGAAACACTATGAACATCTTAGAAAGGAAGGGTTGTAAACTACAAGGGAGAGAGAGTAAAGAAATCCAAGTACTCCTCTCCTTGTACAGATCAGGACCACCATAAATTAAAGCCTCCTCCGGGATACACCTTACAAAGTATATCAAGCAACTTCAAAGACATCAGGGGTTTGTAACTAGAGATCATGGGCTTAGAAGACCAGAGCTACAAAGACTGGAGGTCCTCTACACTTGGTATCAGATTTCTTAGGATAAATTTGTGCCTTGCTTATAGCTATAAGGGATCCATTGTTCTAAGAATTTATCCATAAAGTCAAAATAGTCCAGCTAACACTGGTAGATTTAGATATCTGGCCCAGAAAAGACAAGACAGACTTTTCAGGCAGTGCTTACCACTTCTCTGGAACACTGCTTTAGTGGGATGTCTGCCTTTTTAAAACTGAACTGGAAAACTGGATGAGTAATCCACATCTGGTATGACTGCTCAGGTTCTTCTTGAATGGGAGAAAAGGTCCAAGGGAGTTTGCTGGCAAGTCATACTTGGCCTCATGGCTCAGTTGCCTCAATACCTATGATCCTACAACATTAAACATATTCCAGAAAATGACATACTAGGTCAAGAACATACATGCCTCCAGAAAGTTCACCCAAATCAGCACACAGTTCCATTTTTTGTAATCACTGACACTGCTTCGACAGACCTGTGAAGGGCCAGGATAATACAGAATGCCAACTTCAGTCCCCAGATGTCACGTTATAGTTCTTAATTTGGAAAAACAGTGCAAGAAACTTGTGTGGAAGATGTATCGTTAATCACTGTATATTAATCCGATCAGATAATGGTAAAACTAGCAAACAAACTTGTCCCCAAGTCAAAAAATATACAATTTGAAATATTGCACTGAATTACCAAGTATTCAAAAGTAATCCAAGCAGGGTAAGTAGTCAGTTTCTAGTAGAAAATGTACAGACAAGCGACCCAAGTAAAACAAAAACAGGGTAATAGTTTCCATATTACATGCACACTCAGGCAAGGGAGTGGTTTACTGTGCTGTAAAAAAGCGTTACTGGTATACATGTTAAAATTCACATCCCCAACCCTTGTGTACTTTAAATTGGTTTATGGTACCACATCATTTAGTCTGCGATGTGGTCGCAGAAAATATACATGGCTGGAATTGTATAAACCTAACACCATTTGGCAATCAAAATATACATATACTTTGCATGCAAAAAAGCTGTTGTAAGATCACTTTCATTCTTAAACTTTAGGTCTGTGTACAACCCTAAAACTATCTACAAAAGTATTTTATAATTACACATAATTTTGAATAAAGTGGAAAAATGAAAAGATGTATGATTGAAACAAATCAGTTGTAATTTAAGTATACTTTAACATGGTATTTAAAAACTGGAAGAATAAAATTAGTCATGTAAACAATGTGGCAATTTTCCAAGTTCCAGTACACTTGAGAGTTTAGTCCAAGCTTCCTAAAAAGAGTTCAGCTTTAATTGCCACATGAGTTCGTTTCTCCAGCATATTCTGACCTGCCAGATGACATGAAATCCTACGCTTCTTTTGTAGTGTTAAGTCACCCAGTGCAGTGGTCTTTGCCAAAGAAAATCATCTTGCTGTATAAATATACAAAACGCAGAATTAGCTTCACATCTTTGTGTTTCTCTCAGAGTCTAGGTTTAAACAAAATGTCTAATGTTCCTGGCCTTCAAGGATGGGGCTTCTAATATGTTAAATCAGAAAAGGGTTTCCTAGGACAATGGCCACATTTTGGTTTCCTATGACAATGGCCACATTTTAACATTTTTGATAGTGGGATAATCCAAAGTGTATGTCAGGATGCAGCTATTTTTGCATTTGTTAGTTATTCTCTGGAATTTAATAATCTCCATTGAGTGACGGTACTTTGGTCCTTTTCAGTTTTATAAATAGGTTCCAGGATGGTTAACATTTGACTTCATAGCCTCTCACTAGAAAATCAACGTTGTTCAGGTTTCTCAAAGTAAACTTCAGGAAGGGGGGGGGGGTGTTTGAGGTAAGCGATTAAATCTCAAAGCTACAAGGTGTCACCTTCCCACACAATAAAGATGTCATCAATACAACTTAAATAGCATGAGTTATGCTCATGTAGTCTGTTCAACAAAATCCTCCGCCCACTTGCCCAGGGCTATAATAGCTATGCTGGGAGCCATGGCAGCCCTCATTGCTATACCAGTTTTTTGTCTGTAGTGTTTGCCACAGAAAGTAAAGAAATTAAGTCCAGTACAAGATTAAGTTTAACAGGTGTGGCTGTGTACCTGGATTATGTTTCAAGAGATTCCACAGCTGCTGTTGTACAGTAATTGAGGGAGCAGTGTACAAGGATTCCACAGTAGTTAATAAAATACTGACAGCTTCCACTGTAATGTTCATTTTTCTCAAAAAGATCCATCAATTCTTATGACTTATCCTGCTAAAGGTTTCAGCAAGTAATAAATGTAAATGGCTGTGGCTTCAGTTAAGGGAACCCCACTTGCTACCACCGATCTAGAAGGTGCGTCTTCTCTGTTCTTGTGTGGCTTTAGTATTCTAAAAAAGCCATGGACTCCATACACAAGATTCAGTAATAAGTTTCTTCCCATGTGGTAAAATTACTGTTCCACAAATTATATGCTCTTTTCATCCATGGAAAATAATCTGTTATCTTCCAGCATGTTCTCTTATCTTCTGGTGGTAGCAGTCACAAGTATACCTCCTCCCTTGTCTGCCTTTATTATGCACCTGGATTTATCATTGCCTAGCTCGATGTGTGTTTTTTTTTTTTTTAAAGTAGTTTCCTGATGTACAATATCAGCTTAATATCAGAGCTTTGGCCAGCTAACATCTACCTGAAATCAGCTGGACGTACAAGTGAATTTAAGTACACTTATCTGCTCTTTTGCATATAGCACTGTATTTAATTTGCGTTTTCACTGAATATCAACTCAACTGAAGTTGTGGCTTTCTAAACAGTTAGTTCCCCACCCACCTTGTTTTGGTGTTGATGGTGGCTTTGAAATTGCCTGCTCCTCTTGTAGATTTGTATTTGGATACTCCCTTCTGGGCCCATCTCATTTGCTTACTCAACTGAGTGCAGAGAGATCATATTCTGATTTCAGGCACTCCTACTGTGTAGGAAGAGCATTTGGGAAGGACAACCCCTGTAGCCTCTTAATCCTGCTCTGTTCACACACACACACACACACACACACACACACACACACACACACACACACACACACACCATTCATCTGCTCACTGCAACTGTCTTTGCTCTTCTGCGTGCTGTTCTGTCGCTCTTACTCTGCTTGTTAGTAGCCTTCTAATTTACTGCCTTCTGCACTTTTTTAGTCATGTTAATTTAATTGCATTTATTTGCACTGTATTTGCTGTAGTGTTGAGCTTGTTTCCTGCCTTTCCTGTTACTAGTCTAGTCCAGGTACAGATTTGCTGTATCCAGGACTCTTTGTAAGCTTCTGAGACCCCCAAGCCGCTTCTGAGACCCCCAAGCCTTTCCATGTTGGAGGGACACCTTCTAGCTCATCAGTGAAGTGGTAAGCATCAGGTAGCCCATCTACCACAAGAGAAGTGGTCCCTGGCCCAGAAATTGTAGCTATTGGCTGCTTGAGCAGTTTCCATCTCTCAACTGTCTGGTTTGAAAGCTGCACTTGTGCCTGCCTCCCACCTTTCCTATAACTAGCCTAGTCTGGTTACAGAGTTGCTGTATCCAGGATTGTTCGTAAGCGTCTGAGCCCCCAAGCCTTTGTGTTGGAGGAAAGCCTTCTAGCTCAGTGGGAGTGGTAAGCACTAGGTAGCCTTATCCTCCACGGGATGAGGGAGTTTTGGCCCAGAAATTTTAGTTTATTTGGCAGTTTGGGCAGTTTTCCATCTTTCAAATTGCTGGCTTAAAAGCCTACATTTGTACTTTGTTCCCCACCTTTAACTAGTCTAGTCCAGGTACAGATTTGCTGTATTCCAGGACTCTTTGAAGCTTGAGCCCCTCAAGCCTGTGTTGGGAAGCCTTCTAGCTTATCAGTGGAAGTGGTAAGCATTAGGTAGCCTACCACAAGAGGAATGGTTCCTGGCCCAGAAATTGTAGCCATTGACTGTTTGGGCAGTTTCCCCCCATCTCTTTCAACATTCTGGTATAAAAGCTGCACTTGCGCTCATTTCCCACCTTTCCTGTAACTAGCCTAGTCCAGATAGAGTTGCTGTATCCAGGACTGTTGGCAAGCTTCTGAGCCCCGCAAGCCTTTGTGTTGGAGGAACGTCTTCTAGCTCATCAGCGAGACTGGTAAGCACTAGGTAGCCCGTCTGCCAAGAGAGAAGAGGTTCTTGGCCCAGAAATTGTAGTTTGACCATATGGACAGTTTGCCTATTTCAACTTTCTGGTTTAAGAGACCACATCTGCGCTGGTTTCCCATCCTTCCTGTAACTAACCTACTGGGTAGCACTAGAAAGCCTTAAACTGACAAGCCTTCTAGCTTAGGAGAGACTTTGGAGTGATTATCAGTTTTCTGTACTTTCTTGCTGTACTTAAGTTTCTGCCTAAACACAGATTTTCCAGCATTTGAGATGTAAAAGCATTTTTTTTTCCCCCCACATTTTACTTATTTGATTGCCTGCACTTTAAAAAGATTTTTGTTTAAATAATTTAACTGTTGTAGGCTACACAGTAAAGTGCAATAGCCTTTTCTGATAGTTTGTAGTAGTCGTTTAAAGCTGTATTGTGTAATTTTTACTGTTTTGCCTTACCTTTTCAAAAAAAAAAAAAAAATTCCTAATTTCCCACCTTTCTAAGCTAGTATAGTCCAGTTTTCAGGCTAGTGCTGAATTCAGGGCTGTGATACTAGTTTCTGAGTTGCCCATACCTTACTTGGATAGAAGGACGTTTATTCACCTGTGAGAGAGGGGAGCTTTGAGCAACCTATCTGGCCCTGGAGTAGTAGTTCCAATCCAGAAGTTAGTTTATTGGCCATTTTGGGCTAATCTTTCATTTCCCTACTATAAAAACCACATTTGCATGGTTTTGTGCACCGGGCAGTGCCGTTAGCTACGGTTAAATTATTCCCAGCTCCACTAAGTCTCCTCTTCAGTTTTTCCCTTGAAACTAGTCTCTCAACCTAAGCACTCAAAGCATCGTACAGCTCAGCATTTGCTCAGACCTAATAGCAAGCACTAATATACCCTGACACTGATTGCTCAGCAGGGCAAGGCTCTTATTCACCTCTCACCAACCAAGTGACTAAGCAGCTCACTACTATTCAGGCATGACCAAAGGGCAACTTCAGGTGCACTCTACAGTCCAGCTGGTGAATCTGCATACCCTGAGGCAATGTTACAACTGCCTCATGTACACAGACAACCCTCTCCTCCTACCACAAAAAAGCTAACATATGTGAGATGCAATTATACAGCCAAACTGGAAGCTAAGCTGTCTCCACCCAAGACCGGAACACAGTCAAGAGAAGGTTAACACTTGCACCACAACTCCAGCCGCACACAGACCTACTAAAACAGCACTGGCAAAAAATACACAAAATCATACTTTGAGGCTCCAAATAAAAACCTGCAAAAGCAGAGAAACCGCCAAAGCAGACACCCAAACAACCTGCACTTCCCATCACAAACCAGACAACACAAAACACAAAATCAGTGTGCCGCACAATCACAGCCCTTAATGCGTAATAACATACCAAACACTTAATTGGAAACTATAGTCTTGACGTCCCACTCACTAGGGCTGGACAAGCAGAAGGTTACTGTTAGCTGCCTGTCAGGAGCCAACAGGTCACTCCAGAACAAGTACTTATATGACTGTCCTTGTTAATGTTTGTGTGAATGACCTGATAAGTACCTTTCTGGACTACATGAAGAGACACTCAAGAGCTCTCTGATCATGTAGCCCATGCTGGTAGGACCGGACCCCGAGTAGCATCCTGCCCTCACCAAGAATGATACCCCAGTATAAAGAAAAAAATGATCAATTTCAACTGGCTAAGCTTCTGGCGTCATTCAAAGGGGATCCAGTGTCTGTCAGCCTGGGATGACATGCTTGACAAGCAGTGTTGCTTCGCAAGAGACTGCTTGCACATGTCACCCCTAGGCTTTAGAATACTGGCAAAGGCTCTTGCTGCCCCCAGTGCCTTTTTTTAGGCAAGGCTCAAAAGTCAAACCCACCTCAGTAAACAGCACAATTAACAAAAAACTGAGGGTTATGCTACTCAATGCCAGGAGTTTAAATCTCAACATGCACACGCTCCAAGCACTCCTCAGTATGGAGAACAGACATCTGTGCAGTAACAAACCTGGTTCAAGGCTCCAGAAAGCACTCCGGCACTACCGAGCTACAACTCATACCACAAGTTTCGGCCACAGAACACAGACCAAAACACAAAAGGAGGAGGCGTATGCATATTCAAAGGATACCTACACCTCCAGGTTGGTGGCGCAGCATGATACCTCCGAGATCAATGTGCAACATCAGGCAAATCTGCAATGCAAATTGTGGCCTGCTACAGATCACACTCCACGACCCAAGACCACCACTTCACCTTTCTGGAGACACTGGAATACATGAAGGTCCTTCCAAACACCCTGATATTGGGCGATTTCAATTACCCTACCATTCACTGGGAAAACTAGAGTACAAATTCCCAGGCCCAGCACTTCCTGGAATTCATCAAATCAAACGCCCTGGATCAACTCCCCTACCAGAGGTGAAAACATATTGGACCTGGTCATCACCAACATGGGAGACAGGTGTTCCACACTGGAGGTAAACCAGTCACTGGTTAGATCAGACCATAAACTAATCACTCTGATGTCCACACCCCACCACCCCCAACTAAGGAAACCACGGTAAAAACTTTTCTAAAGCAAACTTCACCTTAAGACAGAGGTGGTACGTTTCACAGCCCCCACGCTAAAGGATAACGCTGCCCAAGATACAGAAACCTTTACAAATGCACTGAGCACCTACAAGGATGCACAGATCGTGCCATCCCTAGCAAAACCAAGACTCACTCCTCTTTAAAAGAAGGAAACCAGTTTGGTAGACCCCTGCAATAAACAGGCTATACAATAGGAGGAAACTAGTTCAGAAAAAAAGCAAATAGAGAAGGAAAGACCACCCTGATCAGTATGAAACTGAGGTCCAAGGCTAACTTTGAAAGAAAAATAGCCAAGGATTCAAAAGAAACACAAAGCCTTTAGCTATTTTAAGAATCTAAGTGGCAACTTGCAGGTATGCACTGAACTAGTGCAAAATAGCACAAAATATACTGAACCTACTGATATTGCCAACATCCTGGCAGATAACTTCACTCACTCTCTCCTCCAAAAGGGCCAACAATACTGGAAAAGTTTAGTGTCCCGGAAATCAGAAGCACATGTGAAAACAGGCCTTTCAAAAGCCAAAAACACAGCTTCAATGGGACCAGATTGTGTCCCAAGCTGTGTCTTGCACAAACTACAGAATGAACTAACCCCCCCCCCCACCTAAACACTCTGTTAAACCTCAGCCTCTCCACAGGCTACGTGCCCATAGAATGGCACAGCAGCTGTTATTCTGCTCCACAAAGGAGAGGCCACAACTGACCCTGGTAACTATTGCCCCATAAGCCTGACTAGCCTGGTCTGCAAGGCTATGGAGCACATAATCCTGGAACTAACAGACATTGGGAACCTCCAAAACACTTGCCCTGACCCAGTTCGGCTTTAAGGGCAGATCATGCCTACTAAATTGACTTAGACAGTCACCAAGGCCATAGACTAGGGAAAGGTAGTTAACACAGCCTACCTTGACCTCGCCAAGTCACCAAGGCCATAGACTAGGGAAAGGTAGTTAACACAGCCTACCTTGACCTCGCCAAGTCACCAAGGCCATAGACTAGGGAAAGGTAGTTAACACAGCCTACCTTGACCTCGCCAAGTCACCAAGGCCATAGACTAGGGAAAGGTAGTTAACACAGCCTACCTTGACCTCGCCAAGGCTTTCAACACTATTCCCCCACTTTGGTATTACAAAAAAACTCACCAGCTTGAACAAACCCCTATGTCACAAGATTTGTTGCCAACTGGCTTACAGACCGAACTCGCACGGTAATAGCGGGCTCCAGGTCAGACTCTAAACCAGTCACAAGTGGGGTCTCTCAAGGCTCAGTCCTGGGAACCCTACTGTTCGGCTAACCACGTTCGCTGATGACTGCAAACTGGGAGCCATAATTGAGACTGGCTCGACATGGACATCCTCCAAAAGGGGCTTACTGAGACAGACACTTGGTGTCCAAGTCATAGCCTCAAGCTAAATGCCAAAAAATGCAGAGTCATCCCATTTGGGAAAAACAAACACCCACAAGTTACCACATAGGTGGCAGCCCCCTTAATACAATTCGGTAATGGTAGTAATCTCCTTTGACAATCATATTGCCAAAGTAGTTAGGAAATCCTATGTGGCCCATCTAATTACTAAAGGGTTTGCATCTAGAAATAGAGGTTATAGTACCCCTCTACTCATCACTCATTAGACCCATCATAAAGTACAATGCCCCATTTGAGACTTACCTCACAAGACACTTCCAACAGCTGGAAAGACCACAAGTACCTCACCAAGAAGATTACTTGTTGTCTCAAACATATGTCCTACGCAGCCCAACTGAAAAACCTCTGGCTGTACTCAGTGGCATATTGCTTACTCAGAGGTGATCTCTGCCTGACTTAAAGCCATGTCCAACTCAGAATTTATGGACATGCTCCACCTAAAGAAATCCAAGTCATTGAGAGCCATGCGCTCTAGTGAGCTAAACCTTGCCACAATAAATAGAACATGCTGGAGGAATAGATTCCTGTCAGAGAGTCCCCATGCCTTGAAACAAAATTCCAAATTACATCAGGCAGAGCCCCTCACTAACACTCAAGAGAAACCTTGAAGAGTGGATGGGTAACAGAAAATACACATCTGGGATCACTTCATTGGCTCTGCTTGACAGAGGATCAGTTAATCAATGGGGCTGCGAAAGCAGACACTCTGGCTAGGCTTATAAATGCCCTCGGGCAGATAGCCTAGTACCTACCCTATGAACCTATATCCATCTCACTTCGAAAGTAGCTAATGTTTGATGTAGTGGTGGACAATAGCTGCTAGGCCTTTCTATAGTTTCATCAATAGGCTTTCAAAGTCATTAATTTTGCCATGAAACTGTACCCTTAAGTTGAGCTTCCACAAACATTTTAGGGTCTATTAGCACCTGACCTACACCTCACTCCTGCAGCTTGGTACAAAAGTCCTTTGGACAGCACTCTTAATCTTCAGTCAGTGCTTTAACAGAGTGGTTCTAGATAAGTGGAGCACCTGTTATTGTGGCTGGTTTCTCAGTCTTGAGTCTGGGACCCGAGTTGTAGTCTGGGATCCAGAAATAAATTTAATTTGGAAAAAAACTTGAGTGGGGGGGATACTGTTGTGTATGTGTAATAGTCCTTTAACACCCAAGAGCAAAGACTGGCATTTCTGCCAGTGTGTATGGGGACATGGGGATGAGGAAGCAATTCCCTACTTGTATGGACATGAACCACAATGCACAATAGGGAAAGTGCAAGGACAGTCAGTTACTCATTTTATTTCAGCTATTCTCTGAACAGAAACTGGAGTCACCACATTAGATCAGAAATACTTCTACTACAAGGCAGCAGTGTCCGTTTATACAACCAGCAGTTACTTTATTCCTTTGGTAAACAAGGGATACCATCTGCTATTCTACAGATTACACTAATCTGTAATGGAGCAAGTTAATAAGCAATCCCACATCACATTAACATTCAACTTAAAAATAAAAAAAAATACAGATCGCAAAACATTTGAAAATTTAATGAACAGCTGTGGAAAGTTTGCTAAACTACCACCCAATAAAAAGCACTTTTACATCTCATGTAAAGACATGAGAGAAATTGAGGAAATGCAATCTTAGGTTAATTCTGCAGTAAGTCTAGCAAAATAAGTTTTTTGGAAATACAAAATTTAATACAAGACTGCTTCTCTGACATTCTGCATACAACTTGGGGAAAGGAAGTGGAGAAGAGTAGTATTCCCCATATGCATTTTTTTGCGACATGACAATTACAATGTTCTTTTAATCTGCATTAACTATGTACGCCATTAGTTTAAGGTTACAGAATGGACAGGATATACATTAAAGCTACTCCACTACATTTTACACTATCCAGACAACTGTTCATAAAGCTTGGGCACATAATCATCCCACTCTGCTTGGTAGCACGTGCCAGCTACTGGAGCTCCTAGTCCATACTTCTTGGCAAAGTTTGCCACACTAAATTTGCCTCGATGATCACCAGAACGGTTAGAAAGAACCCGTTCATCGCATTTTATTTCACCAGGCTGCTCATAAACTAGCCATACGTAACGGTGGAGACCTAAAAGAAAAAACAGTAACACTGAATACACAAGTAATTAAATTTTTTTAAATTTCAAGTAATGTGAAAGTTAAAGTCCATTTAAATCCCTCCACACGTTAAACTCTAACCAGAAGTCTGCAACAATAAAAATCCGTCTTAATCCAACTAGCAAAAAAGTGCACCACTTACAAATAAATTTGGGCGAAGCATGCATATAAAACTAGCTTGTAATCTGAGATAGTGCCCCTCCCTTTTTAGTAAATTTGCGTAGTTCTTGTGAAACTCGCACTCCCAAGTTCCCAGACAGAAAATCCAGGGTTTTAAGAGATCAGATATGGAGGGTGTGGAAATGTCAAATTTTCGGAGAAGTGTGTGACAAGCTGGGTAATCACTGAATACCAGACCTCACGCAAAAGTACAGATTCAAAATAGAAAAAGTGTGGTCACACAAGGCCTGTGCTCTGCACAATCTCTGCTTACTCAACATTCAAGCTGCCATGTTACTCTTGGTAAGAAGATGGTTTCAAACCTGCATGTCAAAAATGCATCAGCTGGGGTTGGCATGGCTGTAGTAGGGTGCCTGTACTGCTGGGGAAATTTCTGAATTTGCCCTTTATAAAATTACAGTTTGCTTAAACCAGAATACTATTTTTTCTCCAATTATAAAAATGTACCTTAAACTAAGCAAATATTAAATCTGAACCTATATTCTGAAGGTAGTATTACTAGTCACATCTGTTTCATGCTACATCCTAATTTTGAAGTTAAAGTTGCCAGACAACAGATGAACATTTCAAACATTTCAAGCATAAGTAAATGTTCTTCAAAGCATAACAAAAACAGGTGTCCAAGGTGATTTTCTATTCCAGGAATTAGTTACTCCTTGAAATGGGTATACTGATCTCTACACAAACTGTCCACTCTGATTGCCCCAAGCACTAACAGGGGTAAGTCTATAAATTATCCCACATATTTGAGCAAGGTCCCCTCAAAAATCTTAAACATGCAGTATACAAGTTCAGATATTTTACTTCAAAATATCTTTCACATCCATGGATGCCCTTGGTACTTCCACTGTACTAGCAACTTTGATTTTCAGCAAGTTTCTATATTCTATAGTTTGGAAATAGAGACTTTATACTCCGGTCCTTAAAATGAATCCATTCAACACATGCCATTAAAATGTCACCCAAATGTAGCTTTGGAGATGGAAGAGTCAGAAAGATTAAGCCTAAAGTATGGGTACAAAACTGAACTGTGTGGACACACAGAATATCACTTGTGCTAACTGTTGTATTGTACTTGTCACGGCTTATTTGTAAGCATGGGGCTACTCACTTTGTAGAGATCAGTGTTTTATGACCCTTACAGTAAAATAATTCTTTACATGGTATAAAATTATGCTATAAAATGTTACATCTATTTTCAACATGTTTGCTGTACTGTTTCAAGTCCTAACTACTCCAATAGCAACTTGTCCAAAATTGACCATTTTTTCCACAAGTTTAGACTCATCTGTAGGAGGCTCTATTTCTTTCCCTTAAAGATAGGATTATTAATGGTCCAACAATGACAACTGCTGCCATTAAAGATCCAACTTTTGGATTAAAACTTGGATACTTGTAGCCTCAGTCCTCCCAAATGTGAGAGATGGGTAGGAGTCTGTATTGACAGACTTAGAAACTGTACCAATGTTATAGCAGTAGCTATCAAAGTACATTACCACTGACATTCTGAATAGTGTTCAGTCACCAGCAAAGGCAGAGTAAAGCTTGCAATTTCATTAAGAGATGCTAGAAGCCAATGCAATGTTTTAAGTTCTTAAACTGTGTAGCATAAATACATTGCGACTAAACTAAGTGTGTGTTTTAGTACTTTTGAAATGCCACCTCATGTGGTCTGGTATTTGGCCTACCTTTCCTTCCATGTAAAAGAGTATCATGTTATTTAGGCACTGCAGGTGACTGCCAGAGGTGAGGCATGCATACTCAAGCAGTTAGGAAACATATGGAGTATAAAAGTCAGTATCACATATGACTGAATGTAAAGCAAAAGGAATTCCCCATGCCAACATGGGGACACATGGTGGGTACAGCTACAGTACAGTTTTGTACCTACCATAAATGTAGATGTTGTTCACACTGCTGCAGTCATCACACTTGGGTTATCTGCAGTCAGGCAGTTCCGCAGTCGGCCAGAGTTCCAAAGTCTTGGTCCGGTGTCGGTTGCAGTCACTTCTTCCCTGACTGAAGTGCAACAGGGGGTATAAAAGAGGCAGCATACGCCATTTTCTTCAGTTTTTCTTGCCCCAGATGTCAGGTGCCCCCAAATAGGAAGGCAATACATAATCTTAAGTAAATTACTAAAGTAGAAAACAATAGCTACAGCTGTAAGCAAATACACCATATAGAAATACATCTTAGAGATTGTATAAACAGGGAGCTATAGATAAAATCCAGGTAAAAAGAGGGGAAGGTGGGAGGGTAACCTGGACTGCAGCAGTGCGAACACCAACATCTACATTTATGCTGGGTACAAAACTGTACTATGTTCATTGTTACACTGCTGCAGTCACCACACTTGGGTTGAATCCAAAAGCCAAGGCTGGGCAGTTGGTACTAAACAGGGTTTGTAGAAGCTAGTAGGCCCTGCAAAACTGCAGTGGCAAAGGTTTTGGAGTATAGAGGTAAGTGGTAGTGCTTGGTGAAGGTGTGCACTGAACTCCAAGTTGCAGCTTCCAAAATATCCTTGGTTGGTACCCCTCTGAGGAAGGCTGCTGATGTTGCTGTAGCCCTGGTGGAATGAGGCCTAATGTTACCAGGTACAGGTTTCCCCATGGTGTGTGTAGCAGAAACGGATAAAGTGTCCTATCCATTTTGAAATGATCCATTTTGATATAGGCTTTCCTTGAGATCCTGCAGCATAGGATACAAAGAGCTGATCAGATTTTCCCCTTTGTTTTATCCAAGTAGAAACGTAATTGCCTGTGAATGTCCAAAGAGTGTAGGAGCCTTTCCCCTATTCTGGAGGTTTGGATAAAAGGTGGGTAAATAAATGATTTGGTTTAGAGCCACACTGGATACTACCTGTAGCATAAAGGGTTAGTTCGTAGAGACTCTCTATGAAAAATTATGAAAGGCTCCACTGCCATTAGGGCCTGTAGCTCTGAGACTCTTCGTGCTGAAGTTATTGCTAGCAGCAGGGCAGTTTTCCATGATAAAAATTGTAAATCAGCTGAAAAAGCTGGCTCAAAGGGCAGTAGTGTAAGTTTTTCCAAAACAAAATTGAGGTCCCAAGTTGGTGTTGGTGCTCTTCAGGGCAGTCTTATGTTCTTAGCCCCTCTGAGGTACTGTCTTAATAATGGATGTGAAAAAAATAAGAGGATCAGTGTTGTAATGAGCTGAAATAGCTGAAGCATGGATCTTTATAGATGAAAAGGAAAGGCCTTTGTGCAACATCTCGGTTAAATATTGCAGAATCTGAGGAATATTTGGGACAAGAGGATTTTGGCCTTTAGCCTGGTTCCAGGCGCAGAATCTTTTCCATTTGTCTGAGTAGGTTTTCCTGGTGCTGGGTCTTCTGGCCTCCAGAAGGACATCCATAACAACTGTAGAGAGAAGTGTTGACTGGTTGTGTATTTGCCATGCAACCAGATTTAAAGTCTTGAGCTGGCTGTATAGAATCTGATGGTTTTGCGGAGTCAGCAGGTGAGGAATTTGAGGTAAAATCCATGGTGGGCCTTGAGCCATGTTCCTTAATATTTGATACCAGTGTTGGCATGGCCAGTCTGGAGCATCATTTGTGGCCTCTCTAATCTGGCTTTTAGCAGCACCTTTGCCAGAAGAGGCAGTGGAGGAAAGGCATACACTGTTACTGTTTTCCAACTGAATGAGAGGGCGTCCACTTTCCAAGCTAGTGTGGTATGTCCTTGTGCAAAACTTTCGCAGTTGGTAGCTTTGGGGGGAGGCAAACAGATCTATCTGGGCTCCCACATTTTTGAGTTAGTGAATACTTGGGTCTAGTTTCCACTCGTGAGGATCCAGGATATTTCTGCTTAGTTCGTCTGACAATGTATTTTTCTTTCCTGGCAGGAATTGTGCTTGTAGTTGAACTTGATAGGTCAGTGCTGTAGTTCCACAAGGTCATTGCTTGCCTGCATAGGGGGTAGGAATGTGTGCCCCCTTGTTTATGTACCACATCACTGTGGTGTGTTGTCAGTCTATTAGAAGTTGTCCTGGATGTAGGAGGTCCTTGAAAGCTGTTGGGGAATTTTGTACAGCTAGCATCTCTTTTTGATTGATGTGGAGATGCATTTGATCTGCAGACCATTTGCCCTGAATACACCGTCCTGCCATGTGTGCTCCCCAGGCGTAATCCGATGCATCTGTCAGTTTGCCTGGCTGTGGGCAAGGTGAAAGGCTGACCCTTGAGGTGACATGCCTGAGCCCACCATAGAAACTCCTGTTGAAGGCAGGGAATTAGTGGTATTATTGTTTCCAAGCTGTGGCTGTGGAGTCCATAAGCTTTTCAGGTACCACTAATTTCCTCATATGCAGTTTGGCATATGGTATTAGTAGTATGCAAGATGCCAGGAATCCCAAGGCCTGCAGAATTTTTCTTGCAGGGAGTTGGGTCTTTGTTGCCATTTTGAAGTATTGAGTCAGTTGTCCTTGCTTGTCTGGCGTGAGATAAGCCATCTGGGCAGTTGTATATAAGCTGGCACCCAGGATTATTGTGTCTTGTGAGGGCACTAGTTTGGACTTCTTTTCGTGTGTACCCTAGGCAACTTAGTTTTTTTTTTTTTTTTTTTTTTTACACAAACGCCAGCCGTTTTAAAAAGAATGTCCTTGCTGTCTGCTTGAATAAGGCAGTCGTCCAGGTACGGATATATTTGGATTCCTCTGTCTGCAGTATGCAATTACTGGTGCCAGGCATTTTGTGAAGACCCTGGGCGCAGTAGACAAGCCAAAGGGCAGTGCAGAGAATTGGTAATGAGCTGTACCTGCTATAAATCGGAGGTATCTTCTGCAATTTTGTCTGATAGGGACATGCAGGTATGCCTCCTTGAGGTCCAACGTTACTAGCAAAGCCTTCTTGCCCAGCATGGGAAGAAGCTGCTGTAGTGTGAGCATCTTGAATTTGGGTACTTCCAGGTATGTGCTTAGAATTGAAAGGTCCAGAATGGGTCTCCAAGCTTTGTCCTTTTGGGAAACCAGAAAGTCTTTAGTAAAATCCTTGTCCTTGCTCCTGTGTAGGAACCTGCTGAATGGCTCATGTCCATGAGTGCTGCAATTTGTCTGAGCCTCTGCCCATTGATTTGATGGCAGGTTTGGCATTCCTTTTATCCTTGGTAAAGTGTGAAAGTGGAACCTGTATCCTTGAGTTACAATATTTAGGACCCATTTGTCTTTTGTGATGATGTGCCAATTGTCTGCAAGTTTTCCTCCCAAGGGAGCTGCCAAGAGTGATTTGCTTGGTAGTCTGAGGGGTAAGTCATTGTGATTGTCTTCTGATAGTTTGAGACCCGTCTTCGCCTCCTTTCTGGGTTGTGGCACCCCATTGTCGTGGCTTGTAAGAGCCTTGTGGCTGACCCATGCCCCTTGGGCGTCTGTATTTGCCCCTCTGTGGTCTGTCAGAAGTTGGAAAGGACCAGTTTTTGGTTGGCCAATTTCTGCTGAAACGAGGGGGTTGAACCTGTAAAAAGAAATCCTTTACCATCTGCATAGATTTTGCCTTATCCTCCATTTTCTTTAAAACCTCTTCTGCTTTCACACCAAATAAAACATCCTGCTGTAAGGGTGCATCCAATAACTTTGCTTTAACATGATCAGGTAGTTTGTTTTTAGCCAAGCATGCCTACGAATGACAGACCCTGTTACAGCTGCTCTGCAAGAAGCTTCCAATGAATCAAATCCACATTGCAAAGTATATTTTCCCACTTGTTCTGCTGCATGCAACAAATCTTGCATTTCCTTGTAATCAGGCTGCTCTGTATGTGCTCATTTTTTGTTTTAATTGAGACATCAAATATTATTGATATTTCAGCATGTGAAACTGGCAATTTAAGGCCCTCATAGCTAGAGTAGCTGAGGTATATACTTTCATTCCCCATCTGTCTAGTGCTCTAGAATCCCTTTCAGACTGTACAGGATTTTTAGCAATAGAAGCCTTAACCCCTTTGGGACCCTGGGAAATGGTTTCTGGGTCAGCAACAGGGCTTTTATATAGGAATTTGTGTGAGTCAGAGACTCTGTAGTATCTGTCTGGTTTGGCTGGTGCAGGAGGCAATGAATCTGGGTTGAGGCTAGATTCTGAATAATAATCATCCACAATGTCTAACAGGTGGAATAGCAAGGGGTCTGTGCTGGTGTAGTAAGAGGAACTCGGGGGCCTTTTCTTAGAATCAGAGTAATCCTGGCCTTCCCAGTGGAAATGTTCCCTCATGGTATGTATGGGGGGGGGGGGGGGGGTACTCCTGTTCCTCAGAAGAATCTGAGGAAATGGAAACCTGGTCAGAGGAAGCGTAGTCCTCCTCCTGTCTAGGCCTTTTGTCAGGTGGGGGATGGGAATCCCCGATTAGGGTAGTTAAGTCTTCAGCCATCTTAAGCATCTGTTTCTTGGGCATGGGGCCTTGCACTGGAGACTGCTGTACAGGCTTTCCTTACTTTTAATGGAGTTTTCAGTTTTGCATAGGATTTAGTAGTAAGTAGTCGGTCTGAAGACGGCCTTTCAACTGCACCGGAATCCCCTTCAGCCATGGAGTCGGAAGGGCCTGAAGATAAAGGCTCTGGAGGCACTGTAATCTGCGCTTGGGAGTCGGATGCAGGCAGGGGTTCCAAATCAGCGGTCCAGGGGCTGCGTAGGAACCTCACTGAAAACCGGTGAACCGGCGACTGGCCTAGCAGAGGCCTTGGTGTCTGGTTTGGGTCTCGGCTGCCTGTCTTTATCTTTGCGCTTTTTATGCATCCTGGTCATTGGTTGCTCCGATTGCATGGTATAATTAAATTTTCTACCAAAATAATGTCGGGCAAAATCAGATGTTTAATAGTTCGTTTGTTAAACCTAGCACAAAACAGACAACCTGTGACGTCGTGGTCTGGGCCTAGGCAAGGGATACAATAAGAGTGAAAATCCTTATGAGGTATTTGCTTCCCACAAGAAATGCAATTAACTTTTTCTGACATCAGACTGAGGCAAGAAAAGGTTCCCCAACGGGGCACTTGGCTTTACTGAAGACTTCGGTCTGAAATTCGATTTGAAAATCTCAGGAGTCTGTCGACCGACACTTGTGAACTGCTTCTGCTTCGGGCACTGCACGGCAAGAAAGACAGAAGAAAATGGCGTCAGCTGCCTTTTATACCAGTGTCGCACTGACATCAGGGAAGAAGTGACAGCAACCGACACCAGACCAAGATTTTGAACTCCGGCCGACTGCGGGACTGCCAGACTGCAGATAACCCAAGTGTGATGACTGCAGCAGTGTAACACGATGATCATTAACCACTCCACTGGACCTGAAGACAGCTTAATAGAAGCTGTGGGTACACAGTATGCAGCAACACAATGTCCCCCAGAAATCCTTAGAAACACAAAAGTGAAGAAAGAGATGTCTGTAGGTCATTCCAGCAAGAAGTGGAGGTGCTTATTACTGCACTAGAACTTTGTTCATCCATGGCGATTGTGGGGCTGTCGTGCACAAATGGAGTAAAACACTGCATGTCAGAAGATCAGTACTCAGCCCTGTATGCCACAAGATCAGTACTAAAAACACTTCCTCACTTCAATGAGAGGGATTTCAGCCATTCGAAAGGTTCAGGAATAAGCTGACCAGGGACATTGTCTTACTTGTGAGCAGAAGCTAATGAATGCAGTGACAATTCTAGGTAGCAGATTACAAAGAGAAGAAAATATGGCATAAAAGTGAGATGCTGGTCCAAAACCACAAATCATGGGGTGAAACAGTTTCTGTAAAATTTCAATGCTTTATGCTTAAGTTTACAGAAAGGCAGTTCTGCATTTCACCCCTTGTGCCCCTTTGGACCAACCTCTCCCTTTTATGCTAGAGTCTCACAATAACCCTGTTAATCAGAATCTTCACTGGAATCAGACTCCAGACATCACAAGGAAAACTCAACTGACTTTATTTCAGCCCCCTCTCTAATATCACATCTACCAATTCACCTAGTCCCCCACATTTATCTTCTATTTTGAGGAAATTTCACACAGACCAAGAACCCCTAATAGGGGAGCATACTCTAGATGCACCCCTTTGTGCAGGCAGCCTACTCCTTGCTTATCTTATTCTGCAACGACTTGAGATATTCTTCTCCATATTTAACCTCTGCTCAAATTATTGCCACATAGAAAACTGACAAATCCCTTCCTGGACAGCCTCCATCATCCCACTTCCATTCTTACTCTAACCTCTATGCATTTAGGAAGATGCTCATAAAACCAACTGTCCATATACAGCCACAGCAGACCTTAGGCACCTACAAAACCTGCAGCCAAACCTTCCCCATGGACTTTGTTGGGAAGAACAGCTTCGTCGGCCACAAGTGCCCTTCAACAGTTTGTAGTGACTCATTCTGGAGTTGTCTAGCTTCTGCCTAGGAAAATCAAGGAATGGAGTATCAGCACAGACTTTCTCCTTCCACTATAATCTGATACGAGTCTCCTTCCACTATAATCAGATATGCTTTGGACCCGGCTGGCTTTAATGCTTTCTTGCAGTATTTAGGATTTAACATTTCTGCACTCTGCTATATGGGCATGTGATAAGGACTTTTGGATGCTCCTGTAAGTTATGTACTTACCATAACTTGGTAAGAGTGTTCATTCCTCCTCATGGCTAGGTTATGGATCTGACCCTCTGATCAGACTGCCACATTTTTACAAACTAGATCCAAGTCTAGAGCTCCTCCCACTTCCCATAATGTTCAGTCCTCTGCACAACTCCTTCAGATTGAGTTGGCTTCCCAAATAAGAGACTCAAAGCAGGAACATTAGTTCCTAAAAAGTTCTCTCCAGGTCTTCTAGAGCACTGTGTAGGGGGATGGCTGGAGGGGAATGAGAGAGAGAGACCAAATTATGGTAAGTACATAACTTTTAAATCTGATGTTTTCACTAACCCAACCATGAGGAGGAGAGTCCCCAGCTATACAACTCCTGGGTGGTCTCAAGGAAGGATATGCCACAGCACTGCAGAACCGAAGGAAGCCCTGCTCCTGAAACAATGCCCAATTTGTAAAGTGTGACAAAAGCACTGGTTTTTAACCAAAACTGACTGCAGCACAGATATCTAAAGATGGCCTGGAAGAAAAGGCAGAGGAGGTAGATAAACCTAATTGAGTGGGCTTTAGGACAAGGTAACTAATCCATTCTTGGCATAAATCAAGTAATGCAGTCAGTTATCCATTTAGCAAGAGTAATTTTTGAAATCACCTGACCTAGGCAGCTACAAAAGGACAAACGTCTGATTTTTCAAAAAGGTTTCATCCTATAAAGAAAAAACTGCTTTAACAAACATTTTGGGAGTTGTATGGACTGGTTAAGGCTAGATTCTGTAGCTATCTTGGGCATGAAAGAGGGATTAGTATGAAGGGCCACTATCTTTATGGAAAAAGATGCAAGGAGGCTTGGGCAGCATGTGGATCTAAAATTCATTTTGCTGAAGTAATAGCGATAAGAGTCTTCCATGAGAGAAACCAAGTCAAACACTAGCTGGTTTGAAAGGTTAGAGTTAGGCTTTGCAAGACCACAACAAGAGCCCAAGGAGGAAGATTCATTTCAAGAAGGCCTTGTACAATTTGGAGGTTGCAGAGGAACTAAAAACATTACCCAAATTGAAGTCACAGATGGCTGCCAAAGTTGGATAGTAGAGAAACTGACTCCCTCCTTGAAAAGGAACAAGGAAAGGATAGCCGATATTGGACTAAGAGGGTTCTCTTTGGAAGCCCAGAAGACTCTTCCATTTGCTCCAATAGACTTTCTTGGTAGCTGGTTTCTGGAATCTTGAATGTCTCAGAGGAAGCAAGCCTGGACCTTCGTGCAATCACTGGAAGTGGAGAAACCAAGTGGTCAGTTTGACAGATCAGACTGGAATGAAAACCCTCTTCAGTTGGAGATCCTCTTTGGGTTCCAGTATCCACAGAGGATATTTTACATGAGACTAGAGGAAGGGGAACCAAATCTGACAAGACCAGTTAGAGGCAATGAGGATTATGGAGGTCTTCAGAAATTTTGCTTTGCCGAAATTTTGGGATCAAGGGTAGAGGATGAGCATAGACCGGGGGGCCAATAGTGAACCAGAGCGGGACCCCCAGAGAGGGGATCACAGCAAAGTAGTTGCTGCACTTGTTCTGGGGGGAAGCAAAAAGGTTACAGCAGGGTTGGCCCCAGTGGCTGAAAATCAGGTCTGCTACTGACTAGTTGAGGAACCACTTGTATGGGGTCAGGCTGGACCAGCTGAGTTTGTCTACCAGAATAAATTTCACTGGTATGAGAGCTGCAAGTGGTCTGAAGACATTGCCATTCCCAGACCTTCATGGCCTCTCTGCACAATGGTAAGAGCAGGTTGCTTCTTGCCTGTTGATGTACCACACCACTAACATGTCTGGATCGCAATAGTTCCTACAGGGAGAACATTCTAAAAGGCTTGCAATGTGAGAAGGACTGCTAATTTCCACAACTGATATACAATCCAGACTGCAAGTGTGACCACGTGCCTTGGACCATCTTTCCCTTGAAATGCCCCATCCCCCAACTAGGAAAAAGGAAAGGTCTGCAGATAGTCAGGTCGTCCGATAGAAGCCACTATTAGAAATGCTTTCGGCAAAGCAGTCAATTTGACTAGGAGCAGACAGTTGGTAGGGAAAATCACTGAACAGCCAGGATCCATTGAATCACTCGCATAAAAAACCTCGCTAACAGGACTAAGGTAATGGCAGCTGTCATAGATCCAACAGCCTGAAGTAACACTCAGAGTAAGGCTGGTTTAAGAAGGCTCAAAACACGAACTCAATGTTTGTACACAGAGGAATTAAAGCTGCAATCTGACTTCCTGTATACAAGGAAGCCCCAATGTGCTCAGGCCCAAGACAGTAAAGACGCAAGTTGTGTAAATCAGAATGAGGGAATTTAAGTCCACATTCTGAGCACCTTTTAAAACCAGCTGGTTTATTTATTGGACATTGTTGAAAGGGGGCTTTCATATTGGACTAGAAAACTGAGCAACTAGTAACAGGAATTAACCAATATCCAAGAAAGGGGTAAGAGAAGTGCAGACAAAGCCCAAAACAGAAGGAAGAAAATTCTAACCTTGCACTGCTAAGGAAGGGGAGGAAACAAATTTGACAGAAGTGTTTTTGTAAGTATAAAGAACTATGGAAGGAGCCCTGCTGCTATCCAAGAAACACTAGAGACTAGAAACCATGTCTGTCACTGCTGGCAGCAAACTAAATCAGAGGGAATTGAGCAGAGAAGAGTGCAATATGGGAAGAGGGAGGAGCTCGACACTGATCCTAGTCTGTAAAAATGCAGCAATCTCGGGTCTGATCGTAACAACTGTGAGGAGGAAGAAAAGACATCAGATCAGTCTGTTCCTGACTGTCAAGTGTGATTATTAATTACCTGATTTGCTACAAGCTTGTAGAAATTGTGAACATTTTGCTTAGAAAGTACTACATTGGACACAAGAATTAGTATTTTTGATTTAATTACATCCTTGCACAAAATGCAACTTTAAAAATTTACACATTACTTTTCAGAATTACATCCATTGCCTAGTGCTAATTAACACAAGTCACCAGTAATTGTAAGTATTAGAGGCTTTCAGACTTTATAGAAAAATACTTGGAAGAGTTTCCAAAGGAGGTGTGAACCTTTTAGGAAGATGCCACCACAGCAGACGGAACATTTGCTGCTGGCATGGACTGCTGCTCCTCACACTTTTCAGTAAAATGACAAATCATTTTGGCTTTTGTTTTTAAAAAAGTGCTGAACAAATTGCCTACAGGAGTAGATTAATGTTGCTGTTCTCTGAAAGGAACTTCAAATTTTTCCTTGCAAGTTTCAATGAGACAGACTTAACAGTATGACAATGCTTGCTGTTTGCCCTCAGTGTTCAAAACAAATGCAAATTTGGGGGATGTCAATAGACTTAACCAAAGCCCATGACAACTCCTCCAGTCTTATTTTGTGCACATATATAAAAATGGCACACTAGAGGCTGTGTGGATACTTATTTTATTCTGTACATAGTTACAGAAACAGTAGGTTGAGAGGCTGGAATGGGGACAACTGTACCTCTCAACTGTCCAATCCCCCCCCCCCCCATTTTGCACATAGGATCAGGGTGCCACAGGTTTCCCTTCTCAAAATTGAGATCTTTGGCGATTACCAGAAAAATCACTTGCTCAATAACCAGATATTACGGTTTCATATTTTGTATTGTTCTAAAAAGCGCTTGCTGGTTGTCACTTGACTTTTTAAAGCAAATGTAATAAATGCATTTCATTAGGAGCTATAACTTGTGTGGTTGGGAGCTGACAAACAGGTCCCCTTATTTTCTCAACTTGAAGAGTCATTAATCTGGCTTTATAGGACTAATGTGCATTTGAAATATGGAAGGATAAAATGCATGTGCACTTGAGAAAAAGTACAGTTGCTGAAATTAACATAAACATAGATGTTAGCATGACCACAGATGCAGTAGCCTTCACTATAAGAGTTATATCCTTGTCCAGATACAACAGCCAGCCTAGCTTCAGGGCACCTTCCACATGCCTACAATGTCAAGTAGCCCCACCTAAGCTGACCAAGACAAGACTGGGAGTGAAGCCCTTCAGAACTTTCCTACCAGCAGAGGAGGAGACTGAGCACAGAAAGGACAAGACTGGGAGTGAAGCCCTTCAGAAATTTCCCACCAGCAGAGAAAAAGACTGAGCACAGAAAGGACAAAGCTAGGAGTAAATGTCCACACCCTGGCATAAAAAACATTGCGAGAGGGAGGGAGCAGCTACTGCAGCAGTGAACATCTTTTATGGCAAGCTCAACTTACAAACTAAGCATGTTCTTCATATTGATCACTGCTGCAGTAGCCTTAGCCATATGGGTAGATTACCATAGCAAATTATATTTGGGAGATGGAAAGGTCCAGGAGCCCCTGGAGAATGGTACCAACAATGCATGATCTAGACCTAGAGAAAGAAACAAGTTTATAGTGCTTGGTGAAAAGCATGTACAAGAGACCAACTAGCGGCTTCTAAAATACTTCTAGAATCCAACCCTTTCCAAAACGCTAGAGGTGCCAAGGTCCCTTTAGAGTGGGCTTCGACACTGCTTGCCAACAGAATTGTCATAACAAGTATAATAGTAACAGCCTTAGACCACTTGGAAATGGTCTATTGACACCAGTTGTCCTTTCCTACCTTCACGCGAAATAAACAAGTGATCTAAAGATCTGAAAGGTTCAATTCTTGAAAGACAGTACCAGAGTGTTCTGTGGACATCCAGAGTAAGAGTACCCTTTCTCTCTCATCCTTAGTTCATTCTCTCTCATCCTTAGGTTCAAGAAAATGAAAGAGGGATAGTATGACTGATACCACTTGAGACATTAAAAGGGATTAATTCTCAAAGAAACCCCACCCTTGTGGAAAAGGGCGGACTCACCAGAAAGTACAGTTTTGTACCTATCATAAATGTAGATGTTTGAGTGCTAATACAGCTACAGTCATAACAGATGGGCTCTCCTGCAGTCAGGCGGGTCCTCGGTCGGCCGAATTCCAAAGTCTAGGTCCGGCGTCAGTTGTCATCGCTTCTTCCCTGACGTCAGTGCGACAGGGGTATAAAGGAACCAGCAGACGCCATTTTCTTCAGTTTTTCTTGCCCCAGATGTCAGGTGCCCCCAGAAGGAAGGCAATAATAAAACTGTGTGATAATGTAGTGCTATATAATCAAAATACAGTAGTTGCAAGCAAATACATCATAAATGAAAACCCCAATCAGGTTGTATGAGGATGTGTTAGCCTATATGCCTGTCCCAAGAAGGGAAGGAGGGAGGGAAACCTGGACTGCAGCTGTATTAGCACTCTAACATCTACATTTATGGTAGGTACAAAACTGTACTATGTTCATCGTGCATACAGCTGCAGTCATAACAGATGGGTAGAATCCCAAAGCTAAGAAAGGGGTGGTAGGCACTAGTTGGAACTAGGAGCCGCCAAAATGCCCTGCAAGACTGCAGTGGCAAAGCTTGCTCTAGATTTGGAGTATAATGGTAGGTTGTAGTGCTTGGAGAAGGTATGCACAGAACTCCAAGTGGCTGCTTCCAAAATATCCTTGGTAGGAACTCCTCTGGGGAAGGCTGCAGAGGTGGCTGTGGCCCTGGTGGAATGAGTTCCAATGCCTGTAGGAACAGTTTTGCCATGAAAGGAATAGCAAAAGCGTATGCAGTGGGCTATCCATTTTGAGATTGTCTGTTTGGAAATTGGCTTCCCTTGAGATCCTACCGCATAGGCCACAAAGAGCTGTTCTGATTTTCTGAAAGGCTTTGTTCTGCCCAAATAACGCAGCTGTCTGTGGATGTCCAAGGAACGTAGTAATCTCTCCCCTTTGTTTTGAGGATTAGGATAAAAAGTAGGTAAATGTATGGCCTGATTTAAAGCTACCCTGGACACCATTTTAGGCATAAAGGACGGATTGGTTCGTAAGGAAACTCTGCCCTGATGGAAGATAGGCTGGACAGCCATGAGAGCCTGTAGTTCTGAAACTCTACGAGCTGAGGTGATGGCCAGAAGGAAAGCTGTTTTCCAGGACAAATATTGCAAATCTGATGAGGCAGCTGGCTCAAAGGGAGGCAAGGTCAATTTTTCCAGAATGAATTAAGATCCCAAGCAGGTATTGGTTGTTTCCTTGGAGGCCTTAAATTCTTAGCCCCTCTGAGGAACTGTCTTAAGAGAGGGTGAGAGAATAAAGGTGGATCAGTGTTGTATTCTGCAGAAATGGCTGAGGCATGTATTTTGATGGAGGAGAAAGTCCACTGCTCAGCAGTTCAGCCAAATACTGTAGTATTTGAGGTAAATTCAGTTTTCCAGGATCCTGGCCCTTTTTCTCATTCCAGACCAAAAACGTTTCCATTTTGGAGTAAGCTTTTCTAGTTGATGGCCTTCTGGCCTCCAAAATGACATCCTGCACCTCCTTGGAGAGTAGGGCCTGTTGAGATGCTAAGGAATCTTCCATGCGGCTAGATTGTGTTTTTAGCTGGCTGTGAAGAGTTTTGAAACTGTGCTGAGTGAGAAGAGGCATTAGAGGCAGGGTCCATGGTGGGGAATGCATCAGGCTCCTCAGGAGTGGGTACCAGTGTTGCCTTGGCCAGTCCAGAGCAATGAGAATCTTTGGTCTGTCTGCTTTGGTCTTTAATAGAACTTTGGGCAGCAGAGGAGGGAAGGCAAACTGTCATTGATGTCCAACTGAAAGAAAGAGCGTCCACTCTCCAGGCCTTTGGATGGACGATCCTTTAGCAGAATTTTGTCAATTGATGATTCTTGTGGGAGGCAAAGAGATTTGTCTGGCCTTCCCCATTCTTGGACTATTTCTGTAAAACCTTTTGGATGCAATTTCCATTTGTGTGGATCTGTCATATTCCTGCTTAGGTTGTCTGCCAGCGTGTTTTCCTTGCCTGGCAAGTACTGTGCTTGTAGTTCCATTTGTAAGTCCATGGCCATGTTCCAAAGTGACATGGCCAGTCTGCATAGGGGATAAGAATGTGTTCCTCCCTGTTTGTTTATGTACCACATAACTGTGGTGTTGTCCGTTCTCATCAATAATTGACCTGGTTGTAGAAGGTCCTTGAAAGCTATAATAGCATTTATTACTGCTAGCATTTCTTTGATGTGAAGGTGCTTTTCTTTTTGGGACCATTTGCCCTGAATGCACCGATCTGTCATGTGCGCCCCCCAGGCGTAGTCCGAGGAGTCTGTTGTGATGACTTGATTTGCTTGAGGCTTGCTGAATGGAAGACCTGTGTTTGACATGCTTTTTTTTTTTTAAAACACGTTTATTGTTTTAACATATAAGAGAAATATCATAATTTTATACAAATAATTAAAAATAGGTATTATTATAATATTCAACAAAACAACTAAAGTATTTACAAAGACATCCACTACAATCAGATCAATTAAACTAAAATACTGTGCTACTGAAATTAGAATTTTTAACAAATTTTGTAAATTATCCCATACAATAAAATGTGATGTTTTTCTAGTTGTTCTCATTCTAATTGTGCTTATTTCCATATGACACATTATATTCATAACATTTTTAAATTCATTGAACGAAGGAGGTGTATCTGAAATCCAATTTCTAGTTATTATTTTCCTAGCCACTGCTAGGATAGACCATAACAAGGGAAGCTTAATCTTTTTAACACATTGAGGTACAGGTGTGTTGAATAATATAAGAGACTTAGAAATAATGAAATTATCTGTAAAAAGAGCCTGCAAAAATTCATTAATTGACTTCCAGTATTCTTTCAACTTCATACAGTCATAAAACATATGAGCCCAGTCAGCATTAATTTCTACATTACATCTCTTACATAGATTATCTTTATTATTAATTTTATTCATAATCAAAGGTGTATAAAAGATCTATGTAAAATTTCCATGTATAAAGTCTCCAGACAATGGAAGATGTAGTTCTATAAGCAGATTCCAATATATATTGTTTATCTTGTTGAGTTGGTGGGTCCCCATTAATAGAGGTGAAATAATTCCAGTATGAATCTACATTGTAAAAAGTTTCTTGTCTGATAATTTTATGTATATATGAAAGTTTACCTTTATCAGAAACTTTATGCTGTACATTTATTATCAAGTAATCAATCAGTTTTGGAATAGATTATTTAACTGTTATAGACATTAGATCTATTCTATCAACGAGATGTTGTCTAAAGATCTGAACCTCTAACCAGCAAGTTTCTCTTAGATCAAATTCTGGTTTTAAGAAATCTAGATTTTTAACTTTATTAACAGATATCAGCTGATACCAGTACTTTAGATTATTATCTATAGCTAAATGAGCTCCTTCAGAAGTAGATGACATAAGCATACCCTGAGTATAAATTATAGGGAATACAATAAAATTCCATTCCCTATACTTAGGGTGCATGAATATAAAGTTACGATAACTAATAATATTTAATGGGTAACAGACCATATGTTTAGGTGTAATAGGTGAAGTACAAAATTCCTTTAGCAACCACAACATGGAGTTATTTTTAATCATATTTTTATGTGTTAAGGAGATTTTCATGAAGTGCATACTAATTAGCTCCCAATAATCTTTCCATTTTGCGACATATGACAGATCTATTAATAAAGTAATAACTTTTATAATAGAAGAGATAATATATAAATTAAAGTCTGGAAAAGAAATACCCCCTTGAGACCAGCTATTAGTATGTTTCTTTAATGCAATCCTAGGTCTATTAGGTGCCCATAAGAAATTTAACATTAGTGTATTCAGTTTCTTGATAGTTATTTTTGTAGGTGAAAGTATTATTGATTGTATTAAGTATAAAATCTTGGGGAATATTATCATTTTAATAATTGTAAGTCTCTCCTCCATAGTAAACAACATATTATTCCAGGTATTAAAAAGATTTTGTATATTAAGAAAACAGGTATTATAGTTATTATATATAATAGATTTAATATCTTTAGATAGTATTATACCTAAATAAGTTATCTGACCTGAGTTGGGTACATATTTAGTAAAATCACTAATGAGAGTATTTTTTCGTGTATATATAGGTAGTATTTTAGTTTTTTCTTCATTGAATATTAAACCAGAAATGCTTTTAAAATTCATCATTTTATCAAATAAAGACTGCATAGAAGAATTAGATCCTGCTGATGTAATTAGAACATCATCTGCAAAAAGTTGAATTTTTGATGTTGTATTTTCTTCTATTTCAAAACCCTCTATGTCAGTACTGTTTCTAATCAAATTAGCCCAAGGCTCCATTACTAAAGTGAATAATAGTGGAGAAAGTGGACATCCTTGTTTTGTACCTTTAAGAATGGGTATTTTGTGAAACATATGTTCCTACCTTAATATAAGCCAGCGTTCCTTTGTATAAATGCTCAATTAAATTTACAAATGCATCAGAGAAATTTGTGCACTTCAGTAAGGTAAACAGATAGTCCCAACTTACTGAATCAAATGCTGAACCTATATCAAGACTAATAAGTGTTAAATCTTTCTTTTTCCTATTTGCAAAATCAATTAATGTTAAAGTTGGGGATAATTGTCTTCAATCTATCAGCAAAAATACTCAAACATTTTATAATCAACATTAAGTAATGAGATGGGTTGATATGAAGAACATCTAGTTGGATCTTTATTAGGTTTTAAAATTGGTGAAATAAATGTATATTGCCAAGATGGGGGGGTTATTAACTCAGTTTGGGCCAGAATAAAAACCTTATGTATCAATGAATATGTAGTTTTAGAAAGGATTTTATATATCTCTGGTATAATACCATCATTACCCAGTGCTTTGTTTGATTTAAGCTTATTTGTGTAATAACTTCTGTATATGAAATACTCTTGTCCAATAGTTTAATCTGTTGTTTATTAAGCTTTTTATTCATGTTTGTGGTTAACTCCTTTATTTTATCTTTAGGTTCCATGTTAATGTTGTTATGGTTAATCTTGTGAAAGTGATTTCTAAATTCATCCAGTATTTCTGGTATACTAGAAACATTCTTCTTTTTCCTTAGAGAAAAGATTTCTTTGATATGGTTTTGTTTATTCAATCTTTTTGTTTTATTTTTAAGTCTATGTAAGTATTTGGGGCTTATTGAATAAGACAAAAACTTGTATTTCTCTAAAGTTATTTTAACTTTGAGTTAAAATTTCTTTGTATTTCTCATTTAGTTTGTTTATTTCTTCAATAA